>NC_091474.1:191495328-191796464 GCF_036971445.1 Narcine bancroftii
GTTGCATGCACATACTGCGAAAGTGGTCACTATAGATCCCATCACTTCCCACATAACACAGATGCAACCCATTATCAGCCTTCCAAACCCTGTCTTAAAACTTTATTCAAGTTTATCAATTTATTTCTATTACCATTGTTCTAACCACACTGAAATACATTAATTACTGAAGACCACATTCTACGAATGCTGCACTGTGTTCCTTTGCTCCACTACCTTCTCCTGCCTGCCATTGTCCCCGCTCTTATTGGTAATATAAATTTGATGGCCCCTTGCTACTAACTTGTCAATTCACATTTTTTCAACCTTTCAAAAACTTTTCATAATTTTAGAAGACTTTTTAAATTACATTTTTTATGCTTCTGAGGCAAAACCTTCATTATTCGTTTTCTATTCTTATCACTATACTTCCCTGATTTCATTTGAGAAAACCTATCTTGTATGCCGTTCATTTGCAACCTCATTTAAGTAATCTAAAATTAAGTTGTTTCTGTACCTGTAAATTACCACAAGATGAAATAGTTGTCAGCCATAAACCATGGAGAAGCATCTGATCACCAATGATCCCAGGCTTCTTGGGTATCTAGAATTAAACAGATTATGTCCATAAATAAATTTGAGGGATCGTGCAATAATGTCATTGAATAATTTTTGATTGGATGTGAATGGTCAATTTGAAAAAAATTCAGTAATGGGAAACAATGTTTTGTGTGAAAATCTCGGTGTAGGTGATCAATATAAATTTGCTTTAATATTAACTTTAAAATCTAATCAAATATCAGCAAAATGAAGGAGCACTAGCTAGCTGGATGTCAGACAGAACAAAAATCGAAGGCTGAGTCTGAACATAAATATGTTTAAATCAGTAAATGACACAACATTATTATGTTGTTAGCTATGTAAGCTTGTCATAAGATCCTAATATTCACTGCTATAAAAAATAATTAACTTCCAAATTTCTGACTTTGCTTTCTAGCTTATATGTTCAAGGCATGATATAAAGCATAACTTCTGATGTGTTTACACTTTTTCAAAATCCAAAGCCTTTATAATCTTCTGTTCTCCTTTTCAAAGAGAAATTGACAGAAAAAGTGTTCTCATTTTCATTCTGTGGAACCTCAACAGATTTCAAACTCTCCACAGATCACTAATTGTAGGTGGGCCATTGGCTCTCTCAATCCTCTCAGTTTGTCCCTGTGTCCTTGCTCTGCAATGCAACCTGCACTATTTGTCTCTGTCAAGCAGTGAATCTTTGTATCTGCACCCTGGAGACCTTTGTGGGACCACAGTTTTCACACTAAACAACTATTTTACAAATTATTGACTGGTTTGTGGTGTAATACACGGAGTCCTTCAGCAAGATCAAAGAGATCATTAACGCTTGACTTGGCACTGGGAATTTTAAGGCATAACCATAGCTTTTCTAGAATGACTCACAGGCTGAAAATACCATGGAAAAAATAGTGTTCAGAAAGGCATATCAGATTAATTAAGAGCTTAGAACCAGAGAACCATAGACACTGAAGCAGGGCCCATTGGCCCTTCTGATCTGTGGCAAACCATTTTTTTGCCTAGTCCCACTGAGCTGCAGCCAGTCCATAGTACCTCTGCTATCCATGTACCTGTTCAAATTCTTCTTAAATATTAAACTTAATCCCACATTCACCACCTCAGCTGGCAGCTCGTTCCACATGCCCACCACTCTCTGTGTGAAGAAATTCCTCCTCTGCTCCTCCTAAACTTTTCCCCTTTCATTGTTAACCTATGTCCTCTGGCTTGTATCTCACCTACCCTCGGTGAAAAAGCCTATGTACATTTACTCCATCTATCCCCTTTATAATTTTAAATACATCTATCAAATCTTCCCTCATTCTTCTATGCTCCAGGCATTTCAACTATTTCCCTTTATAATCGCTTAGGCAGCATGTAGGTGTCGTTGTTCAACTTGTTGAATGAATAGTCCATTCTAAATTAGCATTGAGTTTTTTTATTGTTTATTAGAAATATTAAAACAATTAAACTTTACTTAAAACAATTAATTAAATGAACAATAAAATATTAAATATATTTATACTTTCAAAATAATGGTTAAAGAAATCAGCTGGGCTGTCTACATTTTCCCTTGGTTCCAAACAGTAAAAAAGCAAATTCAAAATTAAACCTGTTTATATTAAACACACAGAAAAAGATCTTAGCTAAAAACAATTCACTCTCTTCACAGATCAGCAAGTGGTCACATTCGTGTTTAATAATAAGCAAAAGGTAAAAATCAAGAATGATAAGATCCTCAGGTGGAGAATTAAACTGTCCACTTACAACTATTGGCCTGACAAACTTAACGAGCCTCCGGATGCTCTATATGTGGGACATGTGACAGTGTCCAAATGAATAGATTGCAGACTCTCCATAAAAACCTTTTTCACCCTGGTTTTTCTATTTTATCAAAGCTCGGAACCTACCATACTCTGCTGAGAAATTCTGGACAATACAAAACACTGCCAGATCTGCACCGAATGCAATTCTACCAATCAGATAAGGTGCACTTGATCAAAGCCACCCGCTCCTTCGAGAGCCTAAGCAGCATGTAGGAGCTCCTCCCCTCGTCCAATCAGAATGCCTACTTCCTTACAATTATCAACAAATGCTCTTGTTTCCCCTTCACCATTCCATGCCTGCACATGACCCCGGCTACATTTATCAATGTCTTCTGCAATATCTTCATGCTCTTTGGGTACCCTAGCATCATCCACAGCGACCAGGGGGATCTCATTCATGAGCTGTGGCAGTACCAGCTGGCCAGGAGCAATGCCACAAACAGGGCCAGCAGCTACAATCTTAAGGGAAACGGGCAAATGGAAAAGGAGAATGCCATGGTTTGGAAAACCATCCTCCTGGAACCTCACAGGGCCTCCCCATCTCCCAATGGCAAGAATTTCTTCCAGGTGCACTCCACTCCGTCTTTTCACTTTTATGTAAGGCCATCAACAACACACCTCATGAACGGATGTTTGCTTTCCTAAGGAAGTCTGCATCAGGGACTATGCTGCCCACCTGGCTTACCTCCCCAGGTCCGGTCCTGCTTCAGAAGCACTCTAAGACTGACTCACTGTTTGAGAGGGTCCATCTCCTCCATGCTAACCCCTAGTATGCCTATGTTGTCTTCCCTGATGGGCATGAGGACATTGTCTCGATCCAGGATCTGGTCCCTTCGGGCATCTCCCCGATGACCACTGGCCACCAACAGGCAATTACCCCCATTTCTACCTTAGAGGTCCCTGAGCCTGCAGCTGACCACTCTCCACCCCTGGCCACTTTTGTTGCCAATGATGCACCAGCTCCGCACTCCTTTACCCCCTGACCTATTGCCCCACCCCCTTCAACAAAATGTAATTGGTGATGAGAGGTCAATCCCACAAGCTGCTCAGGAAGCTACAACAGCACCATAACCATTACCATGGCATCCTCTGTGGCAAAAGAGACTGTCTGACAGACTTAATCTGTAAAATTTATATTTTTGTTTCATCTTTTTTTTTCTCACCCTGCAGGACACCTTAAAAAGGAGGGGTGAATGTGTTAAACTACTGTTATGCTATGTTTAGCTGCTGCTGGCTGGACACACCTCCCAAGGCCGATCCTACCCATAGCCCCTTGCATGCTCCCCATTCCACACTGCCTTGATCATTCACTGAGGTTGATGGCTGTTCGAGTCTATAGTTAATAAAAGCCTGATAGTTTCCCATCTCCAGTCTTTAGTGATTATTGATGGTGCTTCACTTGTTTAACTCAATGCTATGTTGATATGTTCATTGTACTAACAAATAAATAATACCATAGTACGTTCTCCCCATGTCTGCTGAGGTTTTCCCTGGGGACTGTGTTTTCCTCCCTCCATTTGAAATATACTGGAGGTGTAGGTTAATTGGGTTTAATTGTGCTGCACAGACTCGTGGGATGAAAGGGGCTGTTATTATGCCAAAATGTTAAAAACATTTAAAAAATGCTAGTGCATTTCTCTGACAATAGCGTAGTATTGGCAATGTTTTTATATTGAATGCTATTTAGCAGCAAAAATATTAGAAAATTAATCCTTGCAAAAAAAGTTACAAAACAGCACATTCCTGAAGTCTGAGCACTTATCCAATAAGAATTTGCATAAATGTTCCATTTCATTACTGACTTTGAAAACAACTAACAGCAATGGAAAACTTTTGTTTGGGAAACAAATACAGACAAAATCAGGAATGAATTTGAAATATTTTCATCCCTTCATGACATTGAAGGTTTTTTTTAAATTTTAAATTTAAACATGCAGCCTGGTAACAGGTCTTTCTGGCCCACAAGCCCATACCACCCAAATATCCCAATTCGCTCACAACACCCCCCCCCCTTTCATTTTGGAGGGTGGATGGAAACCAGAGCACCTGGAGGAAACTCACCCAGACATGGGGAGAACGTACAAAGTTCTTCCAGAGAGTGCTGCAGAACAAACTCCTTATAGTCTGCAGACACTCTGATTATAGTTCAAAACACAAAATTCCTGGAGAAAATGAGCAGGTCACATGGTGTTCTTTATGTACCAAAGATAAATAACTAACTTCTTGGGCCTGAGGCCTTTGTCAAGGCATGAGCAGGTGTCTGAATAAAATGGAAGAGGAAGGGACAGGGTGAGAAGCACAGTCCACAGACAAGAGGTCATAGGTGCATATGGGTGGATAAAAGCTGGGAAGTGATAGGGAAGGGGGCTTCTGAATGGAGAGGGATAGGGGTCAGAGGAGATCCTTAATGGAAATTGGAGAAGTTGATGTTAATGCTATCCAGTTGGAGTGTGCCCAGAGAGAATATTAGGTATTGTTCCTCCAATTTATGGGTGGTCTCGGTTTGGTAGTTCTCTAATGGTCTCACCCATGGACAGTTATCTCAGCATGGGAGTGGAATGTAGACTTTTTTTGTTTAACTCTCAACATAGCATTGCCAGTGTCTTTTTCAAGGCAGGTTGACATTTCTGAAAATTGAGGTACAATTCATTGCAAGTGCTGGAATCTGGAACAAAATGACTGTTGGAGGAACTCCTCAGGTCAGGCAGCGTATGTGGAGAGAAGGGTCAACAATGTTGGATCAAGACCCTGCATCAGATTGCTGAATAATGTTCATAGTCTCCTACTAACTTCTCCAATAATGCCAAGGCATAATTTTATTTTCAGCTCATCCAAGTGAAATGCATAATAAATATATTACAATTTTAATATCATTTCAAAGCTTGTACATTGACAATAGTAACATGACAATTAAAATCTTTTTTTATGTCATTGAATACAGAGTTTAGAAAATACATCTTAAAAAAAGTTTTTTTTTTCAACATGAAATGTAATTGCATAATAAATAGACCATGTTAAGGCAGGCCTTGATGTTTGATAAATACAATAGCTGGCTGGTGAGGGTCGGGAACTCAACACCTGAAAGCACTGTGCCCTTTAAGCTGTGCGCATATGCATGCCCACATTTTTTGCAACCAGAGCACAAATGAAATTAATATGTGTACAAAATGTTAGTTATCTAAAATAATGTAGTAATAAAAAATATATATTTATTGAAAATAATCTCTTAGCTAACTGTTTCTATTATCTATTGAATCGATTTTTCAAATACTTGTACCACATTTGCACATCACTAATGTACGTCACCTCACCTTTCCTGTTCCAGTTTGTACAACTGCAGCACGGATCCCAAGATCTGTTTCAATTTCTGTAGATAGCTTACTGAGTTTATTGAAAAAATATTGATTCACTATGTTAAATTCAAAAGAAGTGAAGGGTGCGAAGCACAAAAGAACTGCAATTTTGTTTAAAGTTGAATGGCTTAACAAAATAGTAGAAACTGCTCCACCAAAAGCTCATGAGGTCATGAACGTTCAGCTGCGAGAATTTTTTTTACGTATGATGAGCGAGTGTGAAACGATCTAACCCAGAGGAGATCAAAGTTCTTAGCAACAATGTGTTATTAACTGTTAAGATTAATAACTCTTTACATTCAGTTCAGCCCATTAATGAACATATGAAAAAGTAAATTCAACTCCCAGACAGCTGGCGAAGCAAAAATTAGGAGTCAAATTTCTGGAGACTATCAACGATATTGTTCAGAAAGGCATGTTTGAAACCATAGGCATATCTATCAACAAGTCTCATTCTGTACTTCAAATTCACATCTAAAGTTTATACATCTGCGATAGTTCTACCGCAGGTGCGAAATCTTCCTCCATTGTTTCAGCGATTAACCAGTTTTATGAAGAGAAGAAACTTGACCTCCATAAAATGGTGATGTTTATGTCTGATGGAGTGTCAGTAATGTCAGGCAGAGTTAATCATGTCACAGCAAGACTGAAACAGGACATTCCACGCTTAGTTCAGCAACACTGTGTCGCAGATCTGGGGATCTGTGATGCATGGAAAGAAGTCAAGTTAATAAGAGACATTGAAACTTTGATGAGAACAATCTATTTTGTTTTCTCAATCTACAGTTAAAATATGCAAATTTAAAGAAAGTGCAGAGGCTTCTAAAAATGAAACTATTGCTTTGAGACCACTTAATGAAGTCAGATGGTTATCTAGACACTTTGCGTTGCATTGAAGAAGATAAGTCAAAAGACTCTGTGGCTACATACTGTCACAAGAAATTGATAAACATCATATACAAAGTAGCTTTACAGGTTTTAAGTGACATCTTTGAAGAACTGGCTACACTGGGCAAGACTCTGCAAAAGAGTGGCCTGACTCCAAATGATTCACTTCATTTTGCTCGAGGCAAAATTAACAAGATAAGTAAGGAGTATTGGGAGACAATGTTTCATGGAGTGGCAAAGTTAAAGTTTTGCTAAGCCAATAACGTGAAGAAAATATCATAGTAGATACAAGTTTGCTGTTGACTTTTATAAATCATCTTTGTTTTCATTTAAAAGAAAGGTCTCACAAAGAACATTCTGCTGATATGGATTCATTCCATTTTGCCTATTGTAGAATCAATTCTACAGTGGATGTCATCTCACTGGCTCTACACAAAGCCCAGGAACACCTAGACAGCAAAGATGTATTCATATACATCAGGATGCTCTTTATAGACTACAGTTCAGCATTTAACACCATCAAAACTGATCAGCAAACTCCAAGATATGGGAGTTCATTCTGGAAGATCATTCCACTCAGCTACCACTCTCTGAATGAAGAGGCATCTTCTTATATTACTCCTAAAGTTTTGTCCCCTAACTCTTAACTTATGACCCCTTGTTCCAATCTCCCCTACCTTCAGGGGAAAGAGCCTATTCACATCTACTCTATCTATTCCCTTCATAATTTTAAATACCTCTATCAAATTCCCTCTCAACCTTCTGCGCTCCATTGAATAAAGTCCCAATCTACTCAATCTTTCTCCATATTAAAGATACTGCTATCCAGGCAACATTTTTGTAAACCTTCTTTGTACCCTCTCTACCTTATTTATAACCTTCCTATAATTTGGAGACCAGAACGGCACACAGTACTCCAAACATGGCCTCACCAATGCCTTAAACAGTCTCAACATCACCTCCCAGCTCTTATATTCTAAGATATAATTTATGCCAGCATACCAAAAGCCTTCTTCACCACCCTATCTACATGAGAATCCACCTTCAAGGAATGCTGAACCATTATTCCTCTGCATTCCTCAATGCCCTCCCCTTCACTGCATACATCGTATTTTGGTTATTGTTCCCAAAATGAAGCACCTCACACTTATCTACATTAAACTCTATCTGCCACCTTTCAGCCCACCTTTCCAAACAGTCCAAATCCTTCTGTAGTCCATGAAAACCCTCCTCACTATCCACAACTCCCCCTATTTTTGTACCATCTGCATATTTACTCACCCAATTTACCACCCCGTCATCCAAATCATTAATATAAATGACAAACAACAAAGGACCCAATACTGATCACTGAGACACATCGCTCATCACCGGCCTCCCTCCTGACAGACAGTTGTTCACCATGACTCTCTGGTGCCTATCTTCCAGCTGCCTTTGAACCAATCTGACTATATCTATATTAACCCTAGTGACTGAACCTTCCTCACTAACCTTTCATGTGGAATGTTATCAAAAGCCTTACTAAAATCCAAATAGACCATATCAACTACTCTACCTTCATCAACCTTTCTGGTCACCTCTTCAAAAAATTCAACAAGATTCGTCAAACATGACTTCCCCTCACAAACCCATGTTGGGTGTCCCACATCAATTCCTGACTTTCCACATATTTATACATATTATCCCCAAGAATTATTTCCATTGATTTCCCCACCACCGATGTCAAACTTACTGGCTGATAATTGCTTGGTCTACACCTTGCACCTTTTTTAAACAACGAAACCACGTTAGCAACCTGTTAATCCCGCAGCACCACACCCTTCTCCAGTGACCATTGAAAAATCACTGTCAGAGCTTCTGCTATTTCCTCCCTTACCTCCCTTAAGGTCCTGAGAAAAATCCGATCAGGATCAGAAGACTTATCTACCTTTATACACCCCAGAAGTTCTAAAATTCCCTCTTTACTAATCTCTATCTTTTCCATAACTAATTATTTTGCCTCACTTATCCTACAGTTTATTTTTTGCGCTACCAATTAGTGGTAATTCTGCCATGCCCATAGGCATCTCAGGGTTGTATGTGATGTCATGTATGTACTCTGACAATAAATCTGAAATCTGAAGAATGGTCATCTTTTGATCTCTCCACAATTGCATTTTAGTGATAAACAAGGTAATGCCTTGTCTAAAATGTTATGATTTTCTAGATGAAAATACTGTAATAGTTAGACTGTTTAATGACTTCAAATTTTCCATGCAAGCAAAAAATAAATGCAAACTGATTTCAAACTTAGCTCAACTGGTGGGACTTGTACTTCAAAATGAACAGTTTTGCGACCTCGCAAAGTTGATAGACATTGGGGGAAACTCTCTTGCATCCAGTGCAGACTGTGAGCAAGGTTATAGCCCAATGAATCATCTCAAAACAAGCTGAGAAACCGTTTAGGTGAATGTCATTTGGATATGCTAATGAGAATCAAAAGCTATCAATTGGATGGAAGTTCCATTAGTCTAGATAGAGTTTACAAAAAATGGGTAAGTACCAAAGGCAGGAGAGAGAAAAAAATAACTGATTGACTTAAATAGGTACAGAATGTTGTTTGTCAAAAATTTTGTAAGCCAACAGAAACTGAGCTATGTGTGTAGATTTTCACATTAAGCATCTGGATAGTTTGTCAACTAGCTTTGTAATTGAATGAATTTGATTTAACCATTTCCAGAAAATTTAATAATAATCTGTGAATTGATGGGTGTTAAATTAATTTAATTAATTTATTTAGTCATTGCACCACATAAAAATAAGAAATACTCATTGATGTTTATGTAATGGAACAAAATAGTTCAAAGTATGGAATAAAATATTAACAAAATGCATGACTTCATAGTATGCAATCACAATTAGCCATGAGAGATAGGCTGCGCCAAAATTATCTTGAACAATTTTGTTTACATTTGCATAAGCATTCACAGGAAAAAGAATTTGCACAACATATAACTTATGCACACACTGATGACTATAATTAGAAGGAACATTGCCTGAAAGAACAGTTTTTTTTATTCTGGCACATTTAGCAGTCACCAGGAGAAAGACCAGGATCAGAGCTTGCACATGATAAGTCAATTGGCCTCATTCTGTGTTGGAAATGACTCTGTGAAATGGTTTCATCCAAAAATAATCTGATCAACTTCGCTTCTGGAGAGAGTAGCTATATATCACAGTGCACTGATTTTTTTAAAAAAATTCCATTTGCTTTTTATCTAATTTGCTTGTATACTGTATGAAAAATTTCTCACATGAGACCACATGGATGATCCAAAAAGAGTACAAGGGGGATATTAAGAACAATGCAGAGTATGAATGACCTGGGATTCACTCTCAATAGGGGGTGGTAAAACCAAAAGTGAATTGCAAGATATTTAGGAGGTAATATCTTGTGGACCTGTGGGAAAAGGACAGAGGAATAGGACCAATGAGATTACAATGGAGCCTACAGAGACTCAGTGGGCAAGTCACCTCTTTCTGTGTCTGAGCAATATATCTGTAATTGATGTCTACCTTAAAACAACCAGCAGGTTAATGCCAATAGACAAATACTTGTAGATGTAATGTTAACAATACCAGAATCTGCATTGTTCTCATCCAGCACAGCTTCATTTGTAATTTTGACTTTCTTGTCAGCTCTGATTCACTTTGCAATTACTTGAGTTTATTTCAGTTCATAGCGATTTTATGAGCAGAAAGACGCCAATAAAGTTTCCAATAATTGGCCAACAATGTAATCCTATGTTACTTGATTAGACCCATTCAAATGAAAAATATTCCAAGCAAAGGTTTCACTGATGTGTGTCAAAATGACATCTCTTCATAGAAATTAATAAATCACATTAAAAATCCTCCTCCATATATCCAGCTTGGCTCACAAGGGGGTACTATTGTTACACCCTGGCATTCACGGTTACCCGGCAGAATGAACAATTTCAAAATGCAGTACTCAGTCAGTTTAAAGGAGTGACAATCATGCAAAAGAATACCTCAGGCAAGGCTCTAAACCTTTAACACCCAATTATCCTCTATACTGAATACAATAGTGTCAAAGTACAAATGGCAGCAACAGATGCAGTGCAAGATCAATTAGACTCTTGCAAAGTTGATTCTTTTCAACTGCCGGATCCAATGTGCCTCACTAGCATTTTCTATTTCAAGATCAGATTTGCTGCCTTTGCACTTCGAGATGTTTGTCCTTGCAAAGCATTGCCCCTCTTTGCATCTCTTTCTTTTATTGTCTTGGAAAATATATGGTACTCTCTTCCCCACAATTTTGTTTAAAACCTTCTGATTCATTTTCTGCTCACACAAGAGCAATGTGACACAATGACATTCTGTGTGTCTATGCAAACTAGCTAGTCATCCTTCTCAAATTATCTTTAACAATCACTCCCTTCCTGAGTACCTCCACCACTGAAGATGGAAGATCACCTGCAAATACCTCCCTTTCCACTCAAGCATAATTATGTTGAGAGTGGATTAAAGACTCACTTTTGATCACTTCTCATTACCTGTTGTCTCTTGGCAACATCTGCTGCAATCAAAATAATTATATTTGATACATACCTGCTGCCATTCACAACAGATCACTACCCTCACTACCTACGCTGCTCATTATCTGACATGGTGTTTGGAAGAGTCACAGAATTATAGAGTTTGGTCACAGATTATTCAACCCATCTGATCAATGTGTAATCCTATCTCCCAGCATTTTATCCATAGCCTTCTATGCCTAGTTGATTCATGTGTTCATCTCAATATTATGTTATTATCTTATATTTTTTAGTTACCCAGTTTCAACTGTTCTCTCATGGAGTTCATTACTTCACTTTACCATTTTCTGGGTGATGAAGATCTCCTTTAGAACCCTTAGGTCATAAACTACCCTCCCCCCACCCCTTTCTTGCTCCACATCTATGTATGACAACTTGATGAAGGGCTCAGTCCCGAACCGTTGGTTATACATCTTTGCCTCCTGTGGATGCTGTGGTGCCTGCTGAGTTTCTCCAGCACTTTTGTGTATTTACTACACTCACAGCATCTGCAACCTTCCCTTTTTCACTTGATATCTTTTTTGCAACTGTATACTATCTTCCATACAAGCAGCAATTCAGTTAATCTTCATTTCATCTTGAATTTATGGATTGAGCCTGACATCCACATCCAAGTCATTCACATGTATTGCAAGCAACAAGGTTTCCAGAACTAATCCATGTGGAACACCTCTATTCATAGGAAAAAAACAACTTCAATTACCCCCTATCTCATGTTGCCAAGCCAACTTTGGATCCAGTTTCTTAGCTTGACATGGATCCCATAGTCTCTAACCCATTGAAGCAGTCTCCCATATGTGAGAATTTGCCTCCACAAATTCAAGGTTAATAATTTCTACTATTCTGTCCTCATCAATATATTTTGATACCTCTTCAAAATATTCAGTCAAGTGAATCAAACTGGATCTGCTCTTGACAAAACCATATTGGCTGTCTTCAATTACTCACTCACTTTCTAAGTGCTCATTAGTCCTCTCCCCAAGAGTTTTGTTTCTCTGATGTCTTCTAACAATGATGTTAATTAGGCTTGGAGGACTGTTGTTCCCTGCCTTTTCCCTGCTGTCTTTCTTGAAAAGGGGGGGTCACTTTTGCTGTTCATCAGTCATCTGATATTGTCTCCTGTAGCAGACTGGCATAAATCTCATTGGGTTCTGTGAATTTATCCACCTTTAAGTTTTCCAAGGCATAGAATATTGCCCCTTTCTTTTTATTATGGATGCAAGCACATAGACTTTTACCTACAATTTCTCCAAATTCTCAAATAACAAAAGTCTATATCCTTTGTGAATACTGATTGGAAAGCAATCATTTCTTTATTTTTTAAGCACCTCTTACATTTGTTTGATATCCATAGTGGGTTAGCAGAAATTTTATTGAAACAGGTAACTGGAATATTAAACAGATTGTCAATGCACACTATTTCAAATTTTGTTCCCTCCAATGTTGATTAAAACCCCTTGATGTCCATTGTTTGTAACAAAATTAATGTACTATTTGATCTCATGTTGTGCTTCTGACACAATATCTTCTCCATAATATTGTCCCTTTCCATCATTGCTTCTGCTTACCTTCAGCAGAAAGTTTCTTCCTTCTTGTATTGGGTATTTGCAACATTCTCAGTTGTTTCAGATTTCGAGCGAATGTTGTGTTCTTCCTCTAACAATTCCACGTGTCTTTCAATCACTCCCTAAATTCTCTCAATCATTTATTAATCAGTCAATTCTGAAGGCATGGTGTCACCTTGGTTTTTATTTTATAATAGACATTTTCTTTATTTTCTCCACTGTAATGGAGGATTTAGACTATGCTTTTGCTTAGGCAAGGCTGAGTATCAGTAACCTACTTTGAGAATAATGTAAAAATCAGCAGACATAAGCTAAATTCCACCATGGGGCCCAGAGATGCAGTTATCTGGCAAAAAAGACATCTGGTACCAAGAACGTTTAATCTTCCTGCTTGTTAGCCGGTTGCTGTTTGAGATGGATGGGATTGTTGGTCTCAGACTGTCAGGCAAGACTTTGAAGCTAAGTAAACCATTGTATTCAAAGTGATAAGCTAGAATGGATAATATAAGCCGTGGTCCCGCTGCTGAAGTTTCAGACTCTCTGAGAGGTGGCAACATCTCTCAGCAAGAAGAAGAACTTCTAGAGTCCAACCAATATCCCGGTCGTGGGAGGTGGAGACGCTGCCCCGACAACCTACTACAAGCGTGAGGTCGTTGGCTCGCTTCGGCTGTTGGGACCAGTCCAGGCGTTGATAAGTATAATTGGGAAGGGCTTGCATATTGTAGTTTGAAATCAGCTTAAGATTTTGTAATAAAGATTTGTATAAACTGAAGTGCTCTCAGCGTGTGTCTCTGCTTTCTTTCGGTAGCTCAAACACTGTGATCAATCTAAAACGAACAAAGTGAGAGGTACAAGTTTACCCAGGACATCCACCCATCCAACTCTCTACAACTTAAAACTCAATTGTTTTCTCATTTCCACTCTTTGTAGATGTTACCTGGCCTAATTAATGTTTCCTATGCTCTATTTTTATTTCATTCAATCACTTTCCCACCTGAATCAAGTTCGACTGTATTCTCTAACCTCTGTTAGACGACACCATGATTTTAAAATGCTCATCATTTGTTTTCAATTCTCTACATAGACTTTCCCTTTCTTCTTTCTTGGAGAAGTATTATATTTTTTTTAAATTATTTTTATCACCATCATTGTTTGATTTGATGAGTCCAGCATGGAATAGTGGGGAAGAATCATTAACCTTTACAGTACAGATTCAGATTTCAGATTTATTGTCAGAGTACATACACAACATCACATACAACCCTAAGATTCTTATTCCTGTGGGTGAGGCAGAATTACAGAATTGGCAGTGCAAAAAACAAATGACTCATCATACATGTGTAAACAAATAACAAAATGTAATCAAACTAACTGTGCAATGTAGAGACAAAAATAAATCTATGAAGTGCAAAATGAAAAGACCCTCAGCTGTGCGTACTAGAGCAGTGATGCAGGTACCGTAGTCTGGTGGGGTGATACTGTGCCCACACTCATAGGCTCTCACAGAGCCAATCAGCATAGACAAGATGAGGAGAAGCATGAGGATGAGTGGTGGGGGATGGGGTGAGAAAAGGGGGCAATTTGGGAGAACTCTCAAGATAGATTAGTCAGGGGCCACCTCTGGTGTGGGAGGAACAGAGGGGAGGTGGTGCACTGGAAGCTCTATCCTCACGGGGCTTCCCCCCTCAATGCACCATCCAGGGAGCATCCATATGTCTGTGAGTCACCGGAAGGGTGATGTCACTGAACTTCATCTCAGCCCTGCAAATAGGAATGGGCATTCCCCACTCCATGTACTCTAGCCCCTCCAGAAGGGTGATGGCTTCTTGGAAAGTCTTAGCAGTTGTAGGACCCATCAAGGGAAAGACCAAATGCTGGAGGTTGGGGTGGCCAGTGCGATGGTCTCTAGGTGGCCTGTCATGGCGATGGTTACCCAGGTGTCCTGTTGATATCCAACTAGGCTTCAGATGGAGTGGCCACATGACCCTCCTCAATCCACTCTACAGATATCCTATAACTTAATGACTCATTCCTGCTACTCTACGTTGGGACACTTCAAATCCGGCATCTGTTTGTGTAAATAATAAAAATAATATTAATATTAATACAGACTCATCCAATTTACAAAGCATTGGTCTATAATTTTTCCCTGACATACAACCTTATAAAATCTCTACACTCCTTCCACTGCAATCTTTCACCATCTTCAAAATAATACCTAGTGATGGATGATAAATACTGGCTTTAGCTGGCAGATCCTGAAAAATCAATAGATCATTGTTTTTGTAAGGAATGTATCTGGACACTATCATTTGGAATAATTTTCCCAAACATTTTTCCAGTACCCTGTCTTGAAAATGTTCCTAAAAGCTAGCTCTTTTGTGAAATGGAGAAAAAAGGCATAATTATGTAGCAATTGTATAATGCTGTAAATAGCTTTGAAGTCCAATCACTGTTGTCAAGTAGGAAACATGGCTATTTGTAAACAGTGTGCTCCCACAAAAATATTTAATAATGATGATTAGATAATCTGCTAATGTTAAGAAAAGGACAAAGACACCAGATGTAATGACTTTTTGTTTCCTGCACTAGAGGTACCATCCTGTCAAACTAAAGCCTACAGTGGTCATTTCTGAATAAATCAAGTGAAGGCAATCTTTGTCACAGGGTTTTCATTGTGCCCTCATTTCCTTCATGATCTGCATGTACATAATGCAATAAATTGCTTTAGGCATAGCTACATCCATTGATGTTCATAGCCGGCTCAATGTTTAATAGGGTCATGCATATATATTGTTTCTGGTTTCTGGTTAATGGTACCATATTTCAAGAAAATATCACTTTGTGCCACTGATACACAGCAATCCAGGAACTGTCTTTGATTGCCAGATGTCTGTATGATAGATAATCCCTGCAAATGTTTTAGACTCCTGGCTTGCAGTTTAATATGATTTAGTTATCAGTAAATGTATCCTTTGTTTTCATTAAAATTCTCCCATCATCTGAAACAGATTTTTTTTCTCCCTATGGAACCAACTCTTTCTCTTCAGATTTCAGTTGCAGAAAGTTTTGGCTAATGGCATACAAAAGAAGAAATTGAAAATTGCACAGCTTCTGCCACCCAACAATGCCCCACACAAACCAATCAGTACAAGACCGTAAGACCATGAGACATAGGAGCAGATATAGGCTATTCAGTCCATCAAATCTACCCCATATAGACCTCTACAAAAACACTTTCAACAATGACTGTTACAGAATTGTACATTGCAATATCTAGAACCTCTGCTGAGGGACATGCTAAGGCTTGGTGCAAATGTCATGAAAACTCCATGGGGAAAAATGATCTTTGGAAATCTCTCCAAGTAATGCACATTGAGGGCCTTGCACATGCACAGAGTTGTTTGCTCATGGTCAATGATAATGATATAATTTAAATTGTTTGTGCTGAAAATATCAAGGTATGTCTAAGGAAACACTGGTTGCTGTGAGGTGATGGAGCAGAGGTGTGTATCAGCAGGAAGATTAAAAGAGTGCCTTTCTTTGATTGGCTCTTTGTAAGGCACAACACCAATAAAAAGTAGGAAAGGTATGAGTATTAGATGGATGTGTTTGGAGTTCAAGTGCTATGCTTGAGGAATAAGTGCCAAGGCTCATGTGGCTTCTGTGAGAAGGCTAAACATACATTGGGATAAAGACAGATAAGATTGTTTAACTTTTCAGGCTTTATGTTGTTGGAATAGCAATCAGGGGAGTTGTATGCTCCTCATATGTCAGGGACTCTTCCAGTGTTCCTGATGATTATACCTGTGGGAAATGTACCAACCTGAAGCTCTTGATCGATCATTTCAAGGAACTGGAGCTGGAGGTGGATGTGCTCAGGATGATCTGGGATGGTCAGAGGACCTTAGATTGCAGTTTTAGTGATGTGGTCACACCCAAGGTGCAGGCTGCAGGTAGTTGGGTGACCATCAGTAAATGTAAAGGGATTAGGTGGACAATAGAGGATTCTCTGTGGCTATTCCCTTAAGAAATAGGGATACTTCTTTGGATACTGTTGGGGGAAATGACTTTTCATAGAGCAACAGCAGCAGGCCAGATCTATGACACCACAAATGGCTCTGAGACTCAACAAGAAAAGGTGAAATCGTATAGGGAAAAAGTGATCAGTGGCTCAGGGGGTCAGATAGGAAGTTCTGTGGCCACAAACAAAACACACTAAAGGAAAGATGGGGTGTTGCCTCCTGGGTGCCATGGTCAATGAAGTCCTTGAGCAGTTACAGAAAATTCTTAAGTTGGGGAGGA
Organism: Narcine bancroftii; assembly: GCF_036971445.1. NCBI lineage: Eukaryota > Metazoa > Chordata > Chondrichthyes > Torpediniformes > Narcinidae > Narcine > Narcine bancroftii. The sequence continues at coordinate 191,512,413 of NC_091474.1, forward strand.
GGTGAGCAGCAAGAGGCAGTTGTGCGCACTATCACCCATGATACAGGTTGGAAATACAATGTGTTCCAGTGGATGAATAAAGGGAATTAGAATAGAGGCTAAAAAGCAGGATCTCAAGAGTTGTAATCTCTGGAATATATCCAGTGCTGCATGCCAGTGAAGATGGATTGGTCAGATGATTATGGAGCTGAGGAGCTGGTGCAGAGGGTATGGATTCTGATTCTTGTATCATTGAGATTTATTCTGGGGTAAAGGAGACTGCACTAAAAGCATGGGATGAGCCTGAACTGATCCAGGACAAATATCCTGGGATGGCTATCAGCTGGTTCTACTCCAGAGAATTTAAAGTAAATTGGCAGGGATCAGCTTCGAGAACAGAGATGAGGAGAAGTTACAAACACATACTGTTGTCAAAGAGAGCACAATTAGTCAGCAGATCATGCAGAAGGATGACAAGAAAAGAGGAATATCCCTTGGTTTAAACATACGAAACTACAGCAGAGTAGAGGTGTTGTGCTGACCCATAGATTCCTTTAAAAAATACTAAGCCCTCCCATCCCTGTAACTCTCTATTTATCTTCCATCCATGTGCCTGATTAATAGTCTTTTAAATGCCCTTAATACTTCAGGATCCACCACCATCACTGGCAAGACATTCCAGGCACCCACGACTCTTTGCTTAAAAAACATACCTCTGATATCTCCCCTAAAAGTTCCTTGTACACATTTGCTCTGGTGTTTCCTATTTCAGCCCTGGGAAACAGGCACTGGCTGTCCACCTATTTATATCTCTCATAATTTTGTAGTCCTCTATCAAGTCTCCTCTCCTCTATGCTCCAAAGAGAAAAGTCCCAGATCTGCTAACCTTGCCTTATAAGACTTATTTTCCAATCTAGGTAACATCCTGGTAAATCTCCTCTGCACCCTCTCCATAGCTTCCACATCCTTCTTATAATGAGTTGAACAGAACTGAACACAATACTTGAAGGGTGGTCTCACCAGAGATTTTTAGAGTTGCAACATGACCTCTCTACTCTTGAACTCAATCCCCCTATTAATGAAGCCCAGAATTCCATATACCTTCTTAATTATCCTATCAACTTATGCAGCAACTTTTGGATTTGAACCTCAAGGTCCCTCTGTTCATCCACAATCTTCTGACCATTAACCCTATATTCAGCCTTCTGGTTTGTCCTTCCAAAATATATCACCTCACACTTAGCTGGATTGAATCCCATCTGCCGTTTCTCCACCCAACTCTGTCTATATCATCTTGTAACCTTTGACAAACTTCAGCTCCATCCACAACTCCTCCAACCTTCATAATCATCTGCAAACTTAATGACCCATCCTTCCACCTCTTTATCCAGGTCACTTATAAAAATCACAAAGAGCAGGGGTTCCAGAACAGATCCTTGTGATACTTCACTAGAAAATGACCTCCAGGCAGAATGTTTTCCTTTCATTGCTGCTCTCTGCTTTCTACCTGCAAGCCAAATTTTTATCCATTCAGGCAAATTTCCACTAATCCCATGCCTCATGACTTTCTGATCGAGTCTCTCATGGGGGACCTTGTTAAAAGCCTTGCTAAAATCCACATAGACCACATCTATCACCCTACTCTCATCAATTTCTTTTGTTACCCCCTCAAAAAATTCAATTAGGCATGTGAGGTGTAACCTTCCCTTCACAAAACCATGCTTACTAGCCTTGAGTTGACTGTATTTATAGTATTTCAATGCAAGAGGCTTGACATGTAAGGTGGATAAATTCAGGACGTGGATTGCCCAGGGGTCTGTGATATTATAGCCATAGCAGAATCATACTAATAGTTTGATGTTCCAGGGTACGGATGCTTTAGATGTAATAGAGGGAGGTGTCGGTAAGAGAATCAGCATTGGGAGGGGGTTTCCTTTTTGATGATGGAGGATGTAACAACAATGCGTAGAGAGGATATTCTTGGGGAGCACTAGTGAGGCTACATGGGTAGAATTTAGAAACAAGAAGTGAATGATCACTTCGTTAGGACTTAAATAGGAATTTGAAAAGCAAATGTACAGCAAGATCACAGGTAACTACAAAAATAATAGAGGAGTATTGTGGGAAATTTCAACATTCCATACATTGACTGGGTTAATCAGAGTACTTGGATGGAGGTAGAAGCTATTAACTCTGACCAATAAAATCTTCCTTAAGCAATATAGTGAGGGGCCCTAATGGAGAAAGAATAACACCTGACCTCCCCAAAGGGGACTAGATGCGACAAGTGACTGAAGTGACAGAGGGGAACACTTTGGGTCTCGTGACCGTAACTAGATTAGCTTTAAAATAACTATGGAGAAAAATAGCACTGATCATTAAGTTAAAGTCCTAAACTGAGGCAAGACCAACTTTGGAGGCCTCAGGCAGGCAGGGCAAAGAAAAATCCCAAGTGGTTCTATAGCATATTTAGAGTAAAATGGTAACTCAGGAAAGAAGAGGTCCCCTTAAAGATTGACATGGCTGTCTTTATGTGGAGTTAGAGGAGATTGGTGAGAGACGAAAATAATATTTCTCATCAATTATTGCATTGAAGCTAAAGTCTTGGACCATAAATGTAACCAGGGAGGAAGTCTTAGTGATCTTAGAGTACATTAAGATGGATAAATACCCAAGGCCTGGGGTGCTGTGTCATCAGACCTTGTGGGAGGCCAGGAAAGAATTGTGGAGCCCTTACAGAGATATTAGCATCAACTTTGGCCACAGGTGAAGACCTGGAAGATTGATGGGTGGTACCATCTTTGTCCAATATCTCAGAGATTGCTGGATATTTGGGAACATGTTTCTTTAAATTCAGTGATAAGGACCATCACTTTGTCCCTCCATAGCTGACTGCAAAATTCAGGTGATTGTTTCAGTTCTCTCAGAGAAAATGTGAGACTAGAAAAGCAAGGATCCTCATTATTCTTTCCTTGTAACAAAAATCATTGCAGCTGTCACAACCTGTGTTTATCCTTTTTAAACGTCTAAAGCAAGACTTGGCACGTAGAACTTAGCCACTCCTGTTGCTGCCTCAGTTATAATCAGTCTGCTTCATTAGCTTACAATGTTGTTAGTTGATTTGTGGAAATGAAATTAATGAAAATAATATTTATTCCACTTTGCATTTACTGATTAAAAGTAGAAACATAACAAAATGCTATTTAAAAAATACTTTAGGGGCACTGGGAGTTCTAAACCAGATATTTCAAATTCTGGTTTCTAGTTTTATTTGCTTACAATGTATTTTTAAAACTTATTGCTGTTAAGCTTAAACAATTGTGATCTTCATATACCATATTGTGATAGCTCCTTGTTTCAAATGACAGCAGTAAGTTGGTCATTATGCTTGTGCAGAAACCAATGCAAAAATTGGTGGTGATTATGAATATACAATATGGACACAAGATTGGAAGTCTTTTCACAGAAAGTTTACAATCATAAAAACAGGTGCTGCATAAACATTTGCTGATTCTCAAAGGAAAAGACATAATATTCATTTGTTTCCATCTTTCCAGTGCTCAATCTTGTTCTGGTGTTTTCAACAATCTCCTGCCTTCTGTCATCCAATGAGGTATTTTATGATGAATTAATTCATAGACTTCTCACTTTAACTTCTAATTCATCCCCAACTAGATATTTGTTCAGCATTGTGATAGCTTTTATGAACAGATACCTTGCCTAATCCTTTCAAACATTGCTTTGTAAGAACACCTCCAAAAATGTAAAACTGTTTGCATTAAAAAAAATATCTGGGTATCTCCTTACTTCCTGTCATCATTATGACCACAAACATTGGTAATTTTCCTAACATTATCTTCAGAGTTTGGCCACATAAAAACTTGAAACTTGCTTCCCATTTAATATTATCATGGCTGATCCACTCTTGGGCTCAATGCCACCGTTCAATTCTCTTCCCATTTCCATTGACTCTGATGCAATTCAAATATCAATCAATCTCTGCTTGGAATATATTCAATGACTCCACTTCTAGAGGTTCTGGCATAGAGAATTTCAAAGAATCAAGATAATCTGAGAGAAAAATGTTCTCCTCATCTCTATGTTAAACTCTATGTTAAAACTCTCTGTCCTCTGCTTTTAGTTATTCCCACCAAGGAATACATATTCTCTGCTATTTCCTGCATCAGTATATATTTCAAAACTATCATCTTTAATGTTCCCAAATTCCAATGATCAACCTGTTCAACTTCTCTTCCTACAATATTCTTTTAATTGCAAGAATTAACTTTGTGAATTTTCCCTGCACAGCTTCCAGTACATGTATATTCTTACCATATGGAGCCCAAGGTTATGATGCAGTACACCAGAAACAATCTCATCAGTAATCAATAAATTGCATCACGTCCTCTGCTTTCCACTCCATAATCTGGCAATAAACACCGATGTTCTATTAATCTTTCTCATTACTCTTTTAAATAATTGTTTTTCATTCTTCCTTGTGGAAAATTTTTCGTTTTCCCATGTACCGTTCTTCTCCATACCATCCAGCATTCCACAGTATATTGCTGCATCTTTGTGAACTCCTCAAATCTTGCCTGTCTTCCTACTTTGTACAATTAGCAATTTAACTGTAGTATATTCAGTCTTTTCATCCAAATCATTAAAAGAGTTGAGCCTCCAGCAGTGATGCCTGTGGCAACTCATAGTTATAGACTTCAATGAAAATGATCCATTAATCCTGACTCTGCTTTCTGGTTAGCCAGTTCTCTACCCCTTGTACACTTACCTTGTGCCTTTTATGTGGAACTCTGTTGAATGCCCTCAGAGAATCAAAATACAGTACATCTACCTGTTCCTCTTATTCCCACCATATTACCTCCTCAGTAGAACTTTAGCAAGTTTGTCAAACTTATTTTCCCTTCCATGAAACTCATGTTCACTCTACTGGAATGTTATGATTTTGTACATTTAAGTTCTTAATAATAGATTCCAGAATTTCCCAAAGAGATGAGTAAGGCCAAATGGCTTTAAGGGGCCTTCTTTTTGTGTCCCCCTTCCCTGCATATTTTCCCAAAATGAGTCATTATATTTGAAATTTTTAAAATCTAAATGTTACCTAATCAGTGAAGAAAGTCGATGCACATTAAATTGGTGGCACATCAGATAATTAGAGGTTTCTAATATTTGAATTTATTAAAATCTATAATATATTAAGTATTATTATACATATTATATAATATAAATTATTTAATACAATTATTCCAATGTTCTAATATTAGAAACCTGGTATTTTTGAAATTTACATTGCAGACAGTGAAGAAATAGCTTTTACTAAACTTCAAGTTTTCTGAAACCAGCTGTCAATGGAACTTTTAACAAGGATTTAAAATCCAGTCTGCATTACTCGGTTTACTCCTATAAATCTAATTCCTCTGTTTGTCAGAGGGGTATAGGGCTAAATATATATTTCCAGGAGTGGCCTACCTGTTTGGCCATCCATTTTATGCCTGGTACTCAAGTCCATTGAATGGATTGTGCCATTACCCAAGAAATGTTTCAACCTCTCAGTTCACACAAATTCTACCACAAATATTGTTGTGCAGATCTTATTTCCTAAAAGCTTGCTGAAGCAAACAAGGCCTTTCAGCTGGAGAAGAAAGGCAAATAATTTCACTCCACCTATTTATCTTCTTCTAAAGCAAACAATCTTTCCCCTCCCTTAGCAACCATTAAGTGAAATTATGAACTTCTACATAGGCTTGCATTGCTATGTAAAGGATGCACTTGAGTGCTCATCCAAATATCAATAAGCCTATTAATGACAACAGTTAGAGTGGGATTAAATTATCTACAAGCATGTGAAAACAGCAATGATAAAGTATAATTTTACATCCTGCATTTTAGAATATTCAAAACTGTGCCATTGTTGGAAAAACAGAAATTGCAAGCAAAGGAGGGAGGCATGGTATTCTTTTTAAAATGTATTCACTGATGATGCAGGCAAATGGGACTAAAGCAAAAAGGCATGTGGTTTTGCACAGACAAACTGGGCCTGTTGTCCAACTCCATAACACTGTTCCTATCATTTCACTCTCCTCATTCCCCAGTGAGTTGGAGTAGACACAGATGCATTGTGGGAATGTGCAACCTTTTGCTTTAGGCTGTCCTGCCCATGATAAGAAGACTTTTCACTCTAATTTTGAACTCTGTGTTCAATACAGAGAATATTGAATCTTTGCCTGTAATGTGTGTATATTATATAGAGAATCAGAATCAGAACTTATTGTCATGAACGTGTCATGAAATTCAGTGTTTGCAGCACCATCACAGGGTAAACGTTCATATTATGAACCATATAAAAAATAGTAGTGCACAAAAAATAAGGCAGTGTTTTTTTCATTAATAATTCAGGAATCTGATGGTGAGGGAAAGAAGTTGTCCCTGTGCCGCTGAGTGAAGAGGGCATGGTCTGGGTGGTGAGGGTCTTTGAGGATAGATGCTGCTTTTTAAGACACCGCCTCATGTAGATGTCCTTGATGGAGTTAAGTCTGGTGCCTGAGATGTCACAGGCTGGAGTTAACAACCCTCTGGAGTTTATTCTTGTTCTCAGATTTGACGCCTCCATACTAGACATTGATGCAACCAGCCAGAATGCTCTCCGTGTGTAGATGTTTTCGAGAGTCGTCAGTGACATAATAATCTCCTCAAACACCTCACAAAGTATAGCCACTGGTGGGCATTCTTCAGGATTGCAACAACGTGGAAGTTCCAGGACAGATCCTTGCAGAATTTGATGTTCTTGACCCTCTCCACTACTGAGACCTCGATGAGGACTGCGTCATGTTCCCCTGACTTCATCTAGAAATCAACAATTATCTCCTTGGTTTTGTTAACTGTTGTGCTACCACTATGTATATAGATGTATATATGTGCTGTATGAGCTGGCCTGCCCCTCCGAACCTGTGACTCCTCCCTCCCAGTATCCCCATAAAGTCTGTTTCACCCAAACCCCTCCCTCAGTACCTGCCTTGCAACCAGGCCAGCAACATGCAAGCTGTGCTGACATTTTAAGGTGATTAGAGCCTATTAATCATGTTTCTCTGTCTGATTGTGGTTGATTAGTAGTACAATTTAATCACCTTAATTTTAGACTATGGACTAGGCAATATGGCAGATAGATTAGACACTGACCCTAAGGATTCAGAGGCCACTAATAAATTCGACCAGTGGGTGCACTGCCTCAACACATTCATGGGGCGTAACATCATGCAAAGCGAAGAAGACAAGAGGGAAGTGCTCTTTACTCAAGTCAGCCTCTGGGTTTTCCAAGCAATAAGAGACTTTACTACCTAATCTGAAGCGATGGAGTTCCTACAGAAACAGTTCTGGGCCCCGATGAATGTCATATACACACGATTCCTCCTGGGCCACCAAAATCAAGCACCAGGTAAGTCGATTGATGAGTATATGCAAGCACTGCAGCAGCTGGGGCGAGCCTGCGACTGCTGAGAAGTCTCTCCAGCTGCCCAATTCGAAGGCTTAATACAGAACGCATGTGTGGCCGGGTTCAGCTCTGACTCCATCAGACAGAGGCTCCTAGAAAAGGGTGATTGGGGCCTACAGGAAGTAGTGGACTTGGGTAAATTGCTGGAGACAGCGCAATGAAGCACCAAAGCATTCTCTTCAGGAAACATGGCCGCCACATGGGAGATGCGGGTGCTGCTATCTTGAGAAGCAGGGTCCCACATCACTGCTGCCGCCATCAAGTGCCAGAAGTGCTGCTTCTGAGGGTACGGGAAGCAGCCCCTGTAAGAACTGCCTGCCACATGCTCTGCTTCCTGGAAGAAAGGGCACTACGTGAAAGTGTGTAAATCCCAACCTTCTCACAGCAGCGCTGTCTTGGACCATCCCACATCTGGCTTCACTTCAGAAGTCACTTCCAGTGACTGGGGAGGGATCGACAGAGCCCTGGGGATGACAAGCCAGGGTGGGTCCATTTCTGGCAGCATGGGACAGCACTGTCTGCGCAACATAGGGGTGGCCATCTTGGTGAATGCCCCCGAACCAACACAATAGTAACTCAGACAGCAACCAAATGCTTGCCTCCATCATCTTTGGCCAAGACTATCTGCACCAACTGGCCAAAGACATGATGAGTGTTGAGGTAAACGGCCACCCTATGAACTGTTTATTTGGCACAGGAAGCATTGAAAGCTTTATCTACCTGGGTACTGTCCAGCAGTACTCCCTCATGGTAACCCTGATGCAATGTAAGGTCTCCTTGGCCTCCCAATCTCACTCCGCTGGGATCAGTTGCTGCTGCACCATGACGCTGACTATTTGGGGCAAAAAGTACAGGAAATTGAAACTTCTGATCATCCTGCGAATCTGCACGCCTGTCATACAAGGACTCGACTTCCAGTGCCAGTTACAGAGCACCCTCATGCAGTTCCACGGCCACCACTGGCCCCTCACGGTCTGCAACAGAATCTGCACGCCTGTCATACAAGGACTCGACTTCCAGTGCCAGTTACAGAGCACCCACATGCAGTTCCACGGCCACCACTGGCCCCTCACGGTCTGCAACAGAATCTGCACGCCTGTCATACAAGGACTCGACTTCCAGTGCCAGTTACAGAGCACCCGCATGCAGTTCCACGGCCACCATTGGCCCCTCACGGTCTGCAACACCAACCAGCTGACCCCCCCCTGAATACAACTTATGGCCTCTCTGTTCTCCGAGTCCCACCACTGCCTCTGTTTGAGAACCTCACCCCTGAATGCAAAACAGTAGCCACTAAGAACAGATGGTACAGCCCCGAGGAGAGATCATTCATCAAAGAAGAGGTCAAATGGCTCCTAGCGGAAGGGGTCATAGAACCCAGCACCAGCACATGGAGAGCCTAAGTAGTGATAGTAAAGAGTGGAGAGAAACAACATATGACTACAGTCAGACCATAAATTGCTTCACCCTGCTGGTCACCTATCCACTTTCCCACATCACTGACATGGTCAAAAAGATAGCCCAGCTCTGGGTTTTCTCAAGCACCTACCTCAAGTCGGCTTACAATCAGCTACCAATCCAGCCGGAGGACAACCCTTACACAACCTTTGAGGAAGATGGCCGCCTCTACCACTTCCTCCGTGCCCCTTTCGGAGTCACTAACGGGGTCTCTGTCTTCCAGAGGGAGATGGACCGTATAGTCGATGACTATGGGTTCAAGGAGAGGGAAAACTCTGATTTCCAACCTTCACTGCCTTGCGGCTATACCCACTTATGGGAAAAGCTTTGGGAGTAAACCCTGAGGAAAAATCCGGAGTCAGAGTCCTGAAGGCGGCTGACTGTTCTACTCAGCACTGGCATGGCAACTCCTTCAATGCTGCTGGCACCAAACTATATTGACCTTCGTCATTTCTTTGGACCTGTCATTAGCGTGGGGGGTGGGGGGGCTGTCCTACTGCATGGGCAACAGACGTATTTCCATATCAACTCTGCTTTGGTAACACCCTGGAGAGTCCACTCCACAGTGACTACCGCAGTCCCCATAGATGACCATGACCAAAAGAGGCCAAAGAAAGTAGACCTACATAAATATATACACACATACCCACACTCACACATGCACACACACACGCACACGCACACTATACATGCACACACACACACATATATATATATTCTATATATGTGCTCTTAGTGCAGTTATGTCCTGAAATAACAAACCTAGTAATATTGCATATGTTCATCATCAAGTTAAGTAACTGGTTATGCTGGAAGTGAATGCATAATTAGAAGAAAATTATTATTGTTGGCATTACATCTTTCCTGGTGCATATTTCTACTCTCATAAAGATACACTATTTTTTGTACTGTTAACTTTTACATCAATGTGTCATTTAATGCACAATATATTCTTCAACTGCAAATATGCATACCAGAAAATCTATCTGTTGTAAAAGGACCATTCTAACACAGGTTAGAGATGAATTCCCAGTAGGGAAGGAGACTGGAGGATTGGCAGATGTTTGTAAGTTTGTAGCTTCAGGACACAAGAAGTTAGAAGGAAAAGCTTACCTTTCTTTGTATTTTTGTTATCATTTGAGCAATTGAAGCGTGTCAGATATTACATCTGAAGTATGGTGAACATGCTTGAAACCTTTATCATAAGTATAGATTTATCGTTTCACCTCCTGCATCTTGGTCAGTTTGTGATTTTCTTCTGATAAACACTTTCACTAACATATGACAGTCACACTGTTTCAATGTAATTCCATAGTGAGATTTGATTCACCAATCAATAACAAGGAATATAATTTACTTTTGTGTGCTGATGCCATGGTTTTATGAAATAAGATTTCATATTACTGGGAACCAACTTACAAATAGTACCTGATCAAGCATCATCTCTGAGAGATAAACATGGTTATGTTTTCAGAGTGGCCAATCTCTACAGAATAATGACCTTTAATCAGAATGAGACAAGTGATAAAACAAAATTTTTTAAAGTTGCAGAAAGAGTGAAAAGGTGGATAGAGATCAAGATTCTTCTACACATTAAGAACATGTATTTCTGCACAAGATTTTTGTCTATAATGTCCTACAAAAAGGTGTCGAATTTAAATTGTCGTACATGTTCTTGAATTCAGGAAACTGACCAATCACAAATTCTGACATGCTTGCACCTGTCTTGGACAGATGAGCATTGAATCCAACCATTGGTTCAAGACTAGTCACCCTTGAGAGTGCAGCAGAGAAGAATGGGACTGTGAACCAAGGAGCAAATACCTAGCTTTAATGTCACCTTCCATGATGTTTTTGACTAAAAGAATGACATGCAGAGAGACATGATTATTCATGAGTTGGGAATCATACATGGAACACAACAGAGAAGTCCTACCGTGGACCTCCACCACCTAAAATAACAGAATGAGAAGAAGATGAAATGAACTGACCTAGTGTGTAAAAGTAGATGACACAATTTTCTTGTTTATTTTCATTTTGTGATGACATTGTTTAATGGGTTTAATGTTTCATATATGTTGAACGTTGAGTGGGTGGGGAGGGGGGTGAAGGAGGGAGGGAAGGGAGGGGGGGAAAGGGGAGAAAATGACACTGTGTATATTCAAGAGGGAAATGTTTATGTGTATTTTGGTCAATATGGTTCATAGTGTGAAAAATAAATAAAAAAATTAAAAAAAAAGACTTGAAATAAATCACAAGGAGAAGACTTTGGTCAGACAGCTAAATGTCTAGTGTAGCCAGGAGGAACAGATTCCAATTACACCTCCTTCTTCTTCTTTTACACCCCTGCATCAAGCAATGATGAAGAGTGAGCCTCAATTCATTGAGCAATTTGGGATGCCCCCTAATTAGTTCAGAGTGGGATCACAGCTTGGGGTCCCTGATCACACTCTGCACTACATTCCTATGGGTCCATAGCCACAGTTATAATTGTATTTTTAACAGAATCAGGACTCTGGACTCATTTAGCCCAAGACTGACCTACTGAGTCAGCATGGTGGCTCAAATATGGCAGGCACAGAATGAATGAGGCCCAATGACTTTCTGGATTTATAGTACTGAGTATGATAATCAAGGATGATATCCCTGCAACTCATAAAGAGTTTCTAGTTAAGGTGTGAATTTCATAAATTACACAATGCCTCCTCCCCTTGTGTGGAAAGCATTCACGATGACGAGTTAGCAGTGATGAGCAGCAAAATGGGAGGTTTGCCTACAACATTCCTAGGCCTGGTGACATCTATAGGTGGAGCAGTACAGATTCAAGTGTTAGCTGGTGCTCTGCCTGTATCTGGGTTGTCACTACCTTTGGAAACATTGGCTCACACAGTTTAAGTGTGCTCTCAAAGTGTAGCCTTGTCTTTGGTCCTCCTCCTCATGCTGAAGGGTCATTGAATGTGCCACCAACACCCATATATAGGAGGATGTGCATTTAACGTGTGTGTATGTGGTGGGGGGGGGGTGAGGTAGATGGTGTTTAACTCTTTGGACTATGGCCATTTTTAACCTTTCATAATATATACTCTAGACTGGATCCATGGGTAAACTACAGAATGAACAACAGTATGAACCAGCTGGTGGTTAGTATAAAACCAGTCCCAGAAAATGGGGACACGGAGTATATGTGCTTGTTTGTAGTCACTGAAAACCAGAACACAGGGTAGTCCCTAAAAACAGGGTCATGGAGTCCAAAGAGTTAAAGGAGATGTGCAGGGCAATGACCTATTGGTGTATGTTCTATATTCAATGACATGCCACCTGTGGGAGGGGGTTCCATTAGAGCAGAAATAAAATTGCTGGATATCAGGCTTCTTGTAATAGGTTTGTTCAGTGAACATCTGAAGAAAGATTCAGGCCTGAAATGACATCTTCTTTCCATGGATGCTGCATGACCTGCTGAATTTGTCCAGCACTTTTGTGCACTGTACATGCTTCACTGCCATGCTGGATTATTTCATTTGTTTGTGAAATAAATCAACACCAGATGATATAATTACAGGAGCTTTAACTTCTTGCATTGTTGCTTCAGTTAATTGCTGCTAAATTTCAATTTAAAAAAAAAATTAGATTCTTGCCATCCAGGACTGAACAGCTAGGCTGAAGACCAAAGCTTGGCATGAAAAGTCTTCACCACACTTGCATCCATTCACATTCAAGTTAGTCATGAGATTTATGACCTAACAGATGAGGCGTGTAATTGTTTGATACAGGAACTCACTTTTGAGTCAATAATAAATAGCATAGATGTAAGAATTATCCCTACAGTTCAAAACTGTTTTCTTGTGCCCACATATCATGTCAACTGCCTAATATAAATCAATTTCATCACGGAGTAAGTGATTTTCTCCAGGTTGGTGTCACTTTGTATGTTCCAAGTGCCTCATATTTGTGAGGACCATGTGTCTAAAACTTCATGAAGGTCCATTATGTACAATGCAAACTAAAAGATCTTGAATGAATCTCACACTCAATTTTAATTCATGAAAATATACACAACTGAATGTTTAAGGTACTCTCACCAGAACACCCAGACAGGGAAAGAATGTTCACTCATCATCTCTCAACAAACAAATCTTCATACTCCTGCTCACTGTTCACAGGATGATTCCTGTTGGTGGAAGTACTTCAGTATTTTGAACTGAGTCTTCATGGACTACTCATGCCAGTTTACTTAAACTTGCTTTTGCTTCTGTAAACTCACAATAGAAAGGTGAGATAGAGCATAGCAAGTTCAAGTTGCAAGTTTATTTGTAACATTAAACCTAGTGAAAAAGGTTTGTCTGCAAGCAGTCTAATCGGTCAACTCTAACATTCATACAGCCATACAAAGTAAAAGGGCAAGGGCACTTCTGTTATGTCTGGAGTAACAATAAGAAAGACGATGAACACACAGCAATGGCCTGCAGGAAAGAAATTGCCTTTAAGCTTGTTGATGTGTGATTTCAAACTTGAACCTTCTCTCCAGTGAGAGGAGGGAAACAATCATGTATGTCTGTGGTGATCGGTCCTACAATATGTTTGCTGCAATTCCTACCTTCCTAGACAGTAGAAGGGGACTTTCATGGCTTGGTTCAGCATCATGCTGAAGAAGATTGAAGACGCTGTTTACATCCGGTACCGCACGGATGGCAGTCTCTTCAATCTGAGGCGCCTGCAAGTTCACACCAAGACACAAGAGAAACTTGTCCGTGAACTACTCTTTGCAGACGATGCCGCTTTAGTTGCCCATTCAGAGCCAGCTCTTCAGCACTTGACGTCCTGCTTCGCGGAAACTGCCAAAATGTTTGGCCTGGAAGTCAGCCTGAAGAAAACGGAGGTCCTCCATCAGCCAGCTCCCCACCATGACTACCAGCCCCCCGACATCTCCATCGGGCACACAAAACTCAAAACGGTCAACCAGTTTACCTATCTCGGCTGCACCATTTCATCAGATGCAAGGATCGACAATGAGATAGACAACAGACTCGCCAAGGCAAATAGCGCCTTTGGAAGACTACACAAAAGAGTCTGGAAAAACAACCAACTGAAAAACCTCACAAAGATAAGCATATACAGAGCCGTTATCATACCCACACTCCTGTTCGGCTCCGAATCATGGGTCCTCTACCGGCATCACCTACGGCTCCTAGAACGCTTCCACCAGCGTTGTCTCCGCTCCATCCTCAACATCCATTGGAGTGCTTTCATCCCTAACGTCGAAGTACTCGAGATGGCAGAGGTCGACAGCATCGAGTCCACGCTGCTGAAGATCCAGCTGTGCTGGATGGGTCACGTCTCCAGAATGGAGGAACATCGCCTTCCCAAGATCGTGTTATATGGCGAGCTCTCCACTGGCCACCGTGACAGAGGTGCACCAAAGAAAAGGTACAAGGACTGCCTAAAGAAATCTCTTGGTGCCTGCCACATTGACCACCGCCAGTGGGCTGATATCGCCTCAAACCGTGCATCTTGGCGCCTCACAGTTTGGCGGGCAGCAAGCTCCTTTGAAGAAGACCGCAGAGCCCACCTCACTGACAAAAGGCAAAGGAGGAAAAACCCAACACCCAACCCCAACCAACCAATTTTCCCCTGCAGCCGCTGCAACCGTGTCTGCCTGTCCCGCATCGGACTTGTCAGCCACAAACGAGCCTGCAGCTGACGTGGACTTTTACCCCCTCCATAAATCTTCGTCCGCGAAGCCAAGCCAAAGAAGAAGACAGTAGAAGGTATAGACAAAGACCATGGAAGTGCAAATGTTTTGCATTATATTCACCACTTTCTGAATCTTCATCTGATTTTAAGCATCCAATAAGTATGCCTACAAAGATTAACCCATAGAAATTGCTGAGGGAAATGGAGGACCTGCCAAACCTTTATCTTCTCCGAAAGTGAGTTTTCTTGAGTATAACATCAATGTGGTCAGTCCAGTTCAAGTCCTTGGAAATATTTAGTACCATGAACAGGAGTTTGGTCTCTATCCCCTCTCCTGAAGTTAAGATGGTTTAGACTGATGAACTGTAATTATAAAACAGATAATTCTATGCCCATATTGAAATGAATTCCAGATAGAAAAATGGAAATGCTACAGTGGAGGACTATTATCTGGAGAGATAAACTAAACTCAATAATCTTTTTCAACTGCATTAATACTTGTTATCCTGCAATTTTAAATTGTTTTCAGGCCCTTAAATGATGTAACTTTATTTTTGCTTGTACGGAATCGATCCCTTAATCATGTGCTGCATTTTAAATATGCTAATCTCCAGGTAAATGTAAAAAATGCATTACAGATGCAACAATTAAGTCTGCAATTTTTTTTAACAGCTTCTGTTTCAACTGTGCCTCTGGCAGCACTTAATGTTAAAGTAGGGATTAAAAAGATTGATCCCAGTCAGTCTGACTGTCATGTGAACTATTTATGTTCATATTCTAATGGAGGCATCAATCAACAAAGAATGTGGTCAAAAGCCACACACATCAGGAATAGTGCATGCTTTGCTAAGTTGTTAGATGCAGATGACAAGACTTAGGATACTTAAAATTCCATTCAACCTCCAGTAACATTGTGGTGCATGCAACATTAAACCTAACTGTTTGTTTCTGTTTGATGTATTCATGCTGCTGTTTAGGATAAAGTGGATACCAAATAAAGCCTGGAGTTTTAGTAATGAATGAACTAATTTACGTAAGGAATGAGTGTAAATAAAGACTGTGAAGCCAAAATGGTCTATTGGAACTTGTTAAAACAATGGAGTTCTAGAGTGTATGGAATTTCCATCCATGCTTTGTAGACCAAAGCGTAGTGGAGGAAAACATTTCTTCAGCCAAGAGTTTCCATTTGGTCGTCCAATATAACAGTGGTACATTTAATGCATTGAAAATTCTGTATATGCAGCACACAGACGTGGGTTTTACCAAGTGCGTATTTCAGTTTATTTGTCATAATTACCTAGGAGAGTTAGAGGAGGTTCTTCTCTGAGTAGACTAACAAGCTATCTCTAGCATTTATCTTTTTTTGGCTTGGCTTCGCGGACGAAGATTTATGGAGGGGGTAAAAAGTCCACGTCAGCTGCAGGCTCGTTTGTGGCTGACCAGTCCGATGCGGGACAGGCAGACACGATTGCAGCGGTTGCAAGGGAAAATTGGTTGGTTGGGGTTGGGTGTTGGGTTTTTCCTCCTTTGCCTTTTGTCAGTGAGGTGGGCTCTGCGGTCTTCTTCAAAGGAGGCTGCTGCCCGCCAAACTGTGAGGCGCCAAGATGCACGGTTTGAGGCGTTATCAGCCCACTGGCGGTGGTCAATGTGGCAGGCACCAAGAGATAGCATTTATACAGCAATGTAAAAAGCACAATTACATAGAATAGAATTGGAATGAAAAGGAAAGATCAATTCACACCAAGAAAGGTAGCATGAGAGCACTGTTGTAGGGTTGATTCAGGAGCCTGACAGCTGCAGGGAAGTAACTGATTTTAAGCCTGTTGGTGCATGCTTTTACTCCTAAGATTTCTTCCCGATGGGAGAAGGGAATGGGTCTGGGGAGTGATGAGTCTTTCAGTTTGTTGGCTACCTTTCCTAGGCAGCGGGACATGTAGCTGAAGTTCATGCAAGGGATGTTCTGAGCTGCATTTACTACCTTTTGTAGGTTTTCCACCATAGAAAATAACAGCAAATCAAATAACTTATCAAGCTTGACTCTTTTAATGGGTCAGAAGATCATTCTCCAACAAAGATTGTGCTCTGCTAAATGGACAGGGGAGAATCATAAATCACTTATTAGTTCTGCTTCATCTTGATGAGAACCTCCTACTCACCACTCACATGCTAGTGGGACTAGAGTAATTACAATGACATTCTTTATAAAGGCTCAAACAAATGGGGCAGCATGGTTGACACAGCATTAGTGTAATGCTGTTACAGCGCCAGCGATCGGGAAAGGTCTGAGGTTCAAATCCTGCACTGTCTGTAAGGAGTTTGTACGTTCTCCCCGTGTCTTCGTGGGTTTTTCCCAGGGACTCCAGTTTCCTCCCACCATTCAAAACATGGGTTAATAGGGTGTAAATTGAGCAGCACAAACTGGCCTCCAAACTGGCCTGTTACCATGCTGTATGTCTAAGATTAAATTTAATTTAAAAAAAAATTACATTTAAAATTGGAAGATTGATTTTATCTGTACATGAAACTTTTGGGGAAATTTGCACATCAGCAATCAATTCACGAGCAAAGAGTAGCAGATCAGGCAGCATCCATGGAGAGAAATGGACAGTCATGTTTTGAATAAGGATGCTTTTTGAGACTTGGATGGGAAGATGAGATTTCAAACATTAAAGGGGAGAGGGTAAAGGACTGAGAGGGTTGCACTGAGGACTGGAGGACACTTGTTTTGTCAGCTTGTACTTGTGCAATCAGATGATGATAAACTTAATTTCACTTGATTGAAGAGCTCTTAAGACACTGGCCAAGTTGAGGTGGGGATGGAAAAACAGGTGGGGGAAGATTACCAAACACAAATGTGAATAAGAGAACTGTGAAAAATGGCTGAAAGTGATTCTTTGGCTTGGCTTCGCGGACGAAGATTTATGGAGGAGGTAAATGTCCACGTCAGCTGCAGGCTCGTTTGTGGCTGACAAGTCCGATGCGGGATTACCAAACACAAATGTGAATAAGAGAATTGTGAAAAATGATTGAATGTGATTAAACTCGCACCATTCTGTGAAAAGTGATGGAATGCAAAGTATGTAGATTAGAGCTTGAGAGTAGACAGTACTGGCTAGTGGGCCCCTTCTTATCTCGAGCCCCAAGGATGCAAGGATCTGGTTCAGGCTGGTACAATGACCTAAGGTAGTCTATAGCTAGTACTGTGCTGGCTTAATAGAGACATGAATTTTAACTTAGATGCACCTAAGGAGGGGATGAACTAATTAACATGACATGCAATGTATGAAGAGGGAGGAACTGAGTGATACCTGGATTGATGGAAGGGAGAAGGAGAATGTTGTAATGTATTGGGATTCTGATTGGAAGAAGGTAAATGAAGGTGGGGTGATGTTGAGCACGGGACTGTACAAAGGACTGATGATTCTGAACCTCCGGTGTGTCTCCAAACGAGGGACACCCGACTGCAGACTCAAAATAAAGCTGAACCTGTTCTCCAAGACTTTGTCTCCAGAGTAATGATTGTGAACACTTTATATTTCACAAGCTTGGGGCCTCATTCGGGATCCTCAACTCCCACCGCTTAGTGACTGGCTATCGAAGAATGAGAAGGTGCATCCCACTGATTTCAGGGGTCTCCGATTTCCTTGCTTGCCGTCAGCAGTTTGAGCGAGTGATATCTGGACAGGAGACTCTGAAGAACAAGACCTAGGAAAGCTCCGGTAGAGGGAGTGGAACAGAATGAAGGGACTCCGGTAGGAGGAGTGGTTCAGTTGGGGCAACTCTCGTGCACGAGACCCGGGTAAGAAAAATTAACTATTAAGTACTACTTGGGCGACCGGGATTCTGTCAGGAGTGAGTGATCTGACAGGGATATGGGTAATTAGAATACCCGAGAGAAGAAGGGACTCCAGAGTGGGGGTCCCGGGATTGACATTCCGCCCGATAGTCCGTTGGGGTGAGTGTTAGGAAACTGGGGTCGGGGAAGAACCCAGGGAAAGACTAAGGAAACTATGATAAAGTTTGTTATTACAAATGGCCTCAGACTCCGATTCTGGGGTCTTCGGTTTGGTGGCCCCGACTGGGGTCAGATAAAGATTGGATATGTCAGAAATTAAATTTATTCGTAAATGAAAGAAGTCTTCCAGATCTGGAGGAGTCAGATTATGCAGCGTGTTGGATCCAAGTGACCAAATTGTTTAAGGTTGCTGGGAAAAAAATGAGGAGGAAGACTACCTCCCTCGGATCCTTTGAAGCACCTGGCCCCGCCTTATGACAGTCAGAGGGTAGGGTAGGATCACCAGGATATTGGTGATATCCCTCCCGAGGAACATCAACAGGTGAGAGAGTCCGATGGAGGGGTAGAGGCCTGTGCCCCAGAGCTGGAGGAGGCAGGACAGAAGAGCTCGGACAGGCAGGAAAAACATGAGAAAAAGAGAAACAGACCTGTAAAAGGGTTGGGTCGGAGACCAAGGAATGTTTCCGGGGAGGTTTCAGGGAACTCAGCAGTCCAGAACTGTGGTTGAATAAGAGCTCAGGGTGTCAGTTAAGAGTTCAAGGAACTAGTCCGTTTAGCGTCTGTGTGTATGAGTGTGCTCGGAGAGCTCAGGTTTTGGGAACCTGAGGTACAATGGGGAAATGGTGTAGATACAACTATCTGGAGGTTGAAAACATAATTCGAAAAGTTTCTGAGACATTAAATAAAAGACTAGGGAGAGAAGGCTGGCCGTTGGGGTGGTACTTGGGATGATGAATTCATTAAAGAGCTCATTGGAAAGTGGCGCCCGTTAGCACAAGAAAGAAAAGTGATAGGCTTGCAGGTTGCCAAACTAACGCTGTAAAACTGGCAGAAGGGGGGGACAGTAAACCTATGGATGTCCTCCAGAAAGAAAGGAGCAGGACAGGAAAAATCAGGAAGAAAGCAAAGGGTGGGCAGGAAAACCCTCCTGCACAGGAGGATAAACAAAGACTACGTAGTCAAATGGATGTCCTAAGGCTGATGGAGGAGGGAGAGACGAGTGACCCTGAGTACTTTTTGGGGACCCCCTAAGGACCACCACTAGCATATCATCTGCCTGTATCTAGACCCCCGAGCCAGCAATACCCAAAGTATTTTTGGATACTGTTAGTGCTCGAACACAGAGCCATGATAAATCATCCGGCCACTGTAACAAAGAAGTTAAGATTTAAAGTCTGTGGAAAATTCTAGAAGCTTTTGTTAAAACACATTTGTCTGCATTTGCACAGTTTAAAAATTATGCTGTTCTCAGTGGGGACAGAGAGAACTCAGCATAAAAACATAAGATACCAGCCAGGCAAATTGGCAGGAAGCCCAGAAGAAGAGATAACACAGCCAGTTTGTGCAGAATACTACAGAGCAGAGAACAAAGACAGCGAGGAATACTCTTAAAGGGGCCAGGCAAGATACCAATTTGTTTGCAATTTAAAGTTGAGCAGATATCCATGATAAAGATGTGATTTCTTAACTCATTGAGGCAGCAGATAAAGTACCTAAAGAGTTATCAAGATTGGGACCCCAAAGATTTAGTTCAACATGAGTTCTCCTCAACGAGCCTTATACCTTCCATCCAGGAGATTAGACTCCACCAGAGGGATGTCTCTGATAGAGAAATTGAGTGATGGAAATGTTCTGGTTGTTATTATGTTGATGTACTTGAGTTTTGGGTAACCCCAGCAGGCAGGGTGTTACTATTGTGGGAAAGTGGTACATTTCAAACAGGAATGTCCTGAATTAAAGAGGGGAAGGGATGCGATCCCTCTGATGACTTTTGGGGAGGATTAAAGGTATCAGGGGTTTCTTCCAGGTGGGACCCAACAAAGAAGATGCCATTTTTCTGGTGGACACAGAGGCCACTAGATCATCATTAAATGTTACACCGGAGGGAGTTAGATTCACTAGTCTACAATTAAAGGTATCGGGAGTCGTGGGGGGGGAGAATCCTGAAGACCCCTCTGATCAAGGGGGTCTGTGTGAAGTATCAAGACAGGGAGGCAATTGAAGACCTGATTCTGGTTCTTCAAACTGGGGTGAATCTGATGGGACAAGATTTGCAAATTAGACTAGGAGTCGGTACCGCTCCAGTGGAAGGACATATAATGGTGAAATTGTACCTGTTGAGGGAAGAGGATATCCAGGGCATTGATGTCTGGGCCGGAGAGGGAAACAGGGGAGGACTGCAAATAACCCAACTCAAAATAACCCTAAAGGAGGGGTTCCAGCCAGTATGGGTGAAACAGTATCCTATTTTGGTAGAAGGACGAAGAGGCCTTCAGCTGGTTAATGATAATTTGCTGCGAGATGGAATGCTAGAAAGTTGCATGTCCCCTTATAACACCCTTGTCCTCCCTTTACAGAAAACAGATGGGTCTTTCTGCTTGGTGCAGGATCTACGAGAATTAAATAAGATTGTTCAGACATGAAATCCAGTAGTCCAAAACCCCTATAACATATTGAATCGAATTCCCCTGGAACACGAGTGGTTTAGTGTTGTAGATTTGAAAGATGCTTTTTGGAGTAGCCCCTTGGATGAGAATAGTTGGGACTTGTTTGCCTTTGAGTGGGAGAACCCTCACTCGGGAAGAAAACAGTAGTATCGATGGACTGTCTCCCCGAAGGGTTTACAGGATCTCCCAATCTATTTGGACAAGTTTTAGAGCAAGTATTAGAAGAACCCCCAAGCACTACAGGAACACAGTTAATACAGTATGTAGACGACCTGTTGATTTCAGGAACAAAGGAAAATGAAGTTCGTGAATTCACTATTGAGTTGCTAAACTTCTTGGGAGAGAAAGGGTTAAGAGTTTCTAAGAACAAACTGCAATTCGTGGAACAGGAAGTAAGGTATTTGGGACACTTGATTAGTCAAGGCAAAAAGAGAATTGGACCTGAACGAATTGCTGGTATCATCGGTTTGCCTATACCTAAAAATCAGAAGGAGATAAGGAAGTTCCTCGGATTAATCGGGTATTGCTGACTGTGGATAGATAGATATGCACAGAAAATCCAATTCTTAGATGAAAAACTGAGAAGCGAAAAAGAAAATGTGGAGTGGAACCTAGAGGAACAGCAGGAATTTAATCGCTTGAAGAAAGACTTGATTAATGCTCCGGTCCTGGCTTTGCCTGATATTAATCAACCTTTCCACTTGTTTGTAAATGTGGAAAAAGGGATAGCTTTGGGAGTGCTAGCTCAGAAAAGAGGAGGCCAGAGGCAATCTGTGCCATTCCTCTCAAAAATGATGGACCCAGTGTCAAGAGGGTGGCCGGAATGCATTCAAGCAGTAGCAGCCATGGCAACATTAGTGGAAGAAAACCGAAAATTTACCTTTGGAGGGAGTCTGGTTGTATTCACTCCCCACACTGTCAGAACCATTTTAACTCAGAAGTTTCACAGATGATTGACAGACTCGAGAATTTTAAACTATGAAGCAAACTTAATGGAAAATGATGACTTAACGATTTGTATAGATAAAAGTCTGAACCCTTCACAGTTCCTGTACTCGTCAGGAGAGGATAAAGAACCAGAGGATTCAGGGCTCGAGCTGCAAATGAAAAGTCGAGATCACTTAGAAGAGGAGCCCCTGTCGGAAGGACAACGGTGGTTCATAGATGGATCGTCAAGCTGGATAGATGCGAAGAGATACATGTTATCTTTGATGGAGTTACCGGAACCGAAGTGGAAACTGGGTGTCTGCCCGGCAACTGGTCCGCTCAGTCCTGTGAGTTGTATGCCTTAATGAGATCGCTGGAACTGTTGGAAAGGCAGGAAGGTACCATATATGCAGATTCGAAATATGCGTTTGGAGTGGTACACACATTTGGGATAATTTGGAAAGAACAAGGGATGATAACAGCAAGAGAAAAAGAACTGGCTCATGAGCAACTAATTGAAAAGACTTTAAAAGCATTAATCAAACCAGAAAGAATTGCCATAGTACATGTACCAGGACATCAGAAGGGGAACTTACTGAAAGCTCTTCTCAGAATTCGGACTGCCAAGACATTAGAATATCCCCTTACGAGATGTTATTTGGACTCCCATATTTGGGGCGGGTAGAAGTAATACCAACAGTCGAAAGTAATGATGTGTTTTTGGGGAACTATTTACTGGCAGTCTCTTGTTCTCTTGCAGATTTAAAAGCTAACGGTCTCCTGGCGCAGAGCCCTCCTCTGGATTTCCCTATCCACTGGTGACTGGGTACTAATCAAATCGTGGAAAGAAGAAAAGAAGAAAAGAAGAAAAGCTTCAGCCCCATTGGAACTGTTGACTACGGAAACAGCGGTCCAAATGAAGGAAAAGGGATGGATACACGCTTCAAGAATAAAGGAACCAGTGGACCCACCACCAGCCACAGAAGGAAGAAAAGAGGAGTAAAAAGAGAGAGAAAAGAAAACTACAATAATGAAACTTTTACGCTTACTATTTCAAATTGTACTTATACATATCATATCATATCATAGCGTGTTGAACCTAAAAATTATTTTATCTCTCTATGTACTAATTATGCTAAGAACCAAAATCAAACAGATTGTTGGGTATGTGCGAAAATACCTCACAATGGCAAGTCAGGAGTCCCCTTAGTAGCAGTCCCTCTCTCCCTACATTAATTATTTGATATATAGACCTTGCCCAGCAACAGTGATCCAACCACTGAAGATAAATAGAAAGGGTGGTCGATACGACCAAAACCAACAAAGTCAGTAACTCCTCAGTCTGGAGAGTTGCTTCCTTTTGAGGAACCAACTAGGAGTTTCCAATTGCATGCAGAATTGGTCCGTCACACAACTGCAAATCCCGCAGCCTGTAAATGGCACATATTGGGTGTGTGGACGTAAAATTTTATTTATTGGATTAGCCATCCTATGATGTATTATCACTAGATTAATTTGCTCAGCTACTGGAGTAAAGCAGATGGTGTTAAAAAAAAACCCCATGGCAGATGAACAACGACAAATTCAACTCAAGTTACAACAATTTGAGGAAACAAAAGGTGAACAATAATGCAGTTTTATTAGAAATATCATGGTAAAGAGAAAAAAGGAGGAATTGTGAAAAATGATTGAATGTGATTAAACTCGCACCATTCTGTGAAAAGTGATGGAATGCAAAGTATGTAGATTAGAGCTTGAGAGTAGACAGTACTGGCTAGTGGGCCCCTTCTTATCTCAAGCCCCAAGGATGCAAGGATCTGGTTCAGGCTGGTAGAGTGACCTAAGGTAGTCTATAGCTAGTACTGTGCTGGCTTAATAGAGACATGAATATTAACTTAGATGCCCCTAAGGAGGGGATGAACTAATTAACATGACATGCAATGCATGAAGAGGGAGGAACTGAGTGATACCTGGATTGATGGAAGGGAGAAGGAGAATGTTGTAATATATTGGGATTCTGATTGGAAGAAGGTGGAGTGACGTTGAGCATGGGATTGTACAAAAGAGCGATGATTCTGAACCTCCAGTGTGTCTCCAGACCATGGACACCCGACTCTGCAGACTCGAAATAAAGCTGAACCTGTTCTTCAAGACTTTGTCTCCAGAGTAGTGATTGTGAACACTTTATATTTCACAAGAACCATTAAAACATTGAAATACAATGTTCCTGCAAAAGTAGGTGTAATACTGAAAGTAACCCAGAATGAATTAAGAAAATGATCAGATCATTTTTAAAAATAAATATTGGAAGCATCTCAACAAGGATTTTGTGAGTATAAACATTCTGACACCCCGGTCTCTTTCATCCACTTCATGAACTGCTAGTTTAATTTATTTCATCCAATAAAGCCGGTGTGTCACATCCACCTAAGGACTGTGTATCTCATTCACCTGAAAGCGGAAAATCACTTCAATTTCAAGCCTTCATGCAGGCATTGGAATTTTATGAAACTGAACTTGGAACTGCCTTTCGAGATTTGGGGCTTGAGCTGTCGTGACTTAGGGTATTCCACAAATACCTGTATATCTGTGCATAGTTTGGGGTTAACTTAATGTTAGTTAAAATAGAGAAAATGTTATATTATGGTTTATTTATAATTAAAATTATTATTTTAAATATAACACCATCATGACTAATTTCGATTGCTGCCATCTGGCATGTAACAGATGTCATGTATGTTCTCTGACAGTAAATCTGAAATCTGAAAATCAATGGGGCATAGAAACTTTGCAGTAGAAACACAATGAGTCTTTTGACCTGCTACATTGATAATTTCACTCCTTCCCCCACCCCACACACCCACACCGACTGATCTGTCATTTGCCATGACCAAATTGGTTCCTCCAGTAGTTTCTTTGGTGGATTTGAATTCAAAATTAATTCTTAGCGGCTTGTGCTAAACCATGCAGATATTGAAGCACTGGCATGTTGAAGTTCAGTTCTGTTGGAGTTAAATATCAGAGACAGAGTACAAGAATGCTCTATTGTGATACTGAGCCACTATTATTCCTTTATTGTGATACTGAGACACTATTATGTCTGCGTCTTTAGCACAAACAGCTGAGGGTAAAATTATGCTGGAAAGTTTAAAATATATGAGCAGTCATGCCTCAGGGGATCAATATTTCTGAAATCATTCTCTTTGACGATGATATAAATTGTTTGAAACAAGCTTGTTCCAGCTGTGCAATTAAGTACTGTATATACAAATAAAATAAAATCAACAACTTACATTTACATAGGATCTTCAAAATGTCTCAGGCACTTCACTGAGAAGCAGCTTTCAAAAGACAAATATAGAAGAGAAACAATAACATTGTGGAATTATTTCTCTAAGTGGTTTGGCTATGCTCAGATAAATAAAAATCACACCATAAAAGACAAAGGAGAGGGGTTCTAGGAGATTGATATGGTCAGTCACGTGAAAAGCTACATAGAGGAATAGAAAGGTAAGGACTGATTTCTTGACGACAGTCACATTGCAGGTCATATTTGGGTTTGATGAGACACATTTATTGCAAGTTAAAAAATTGGATTGGAATTTTAGGAAAGGTAGGCCTGGATATTGATGAAGACTGCAAGTTGGAAGATCTTGGAGAGGAATAAAATATTTGAAAGGACAAATGATAGATAGAGTAGTGATATTTTTTTGAAGTTAGTGGTGATGTTGGGCAAATTGAAGGTTTGAGGAGAGAGACCATAAGTTATTAGTGGATTGTCAAAAAAGAATGAGGGAGCAGTTAATATATCTCAGACAATTTGAGTTCAAACATTCCATGGACTGCAAATATTCCAAATGTAGGCATTTCTATGTGCAACATGATTGGGTTCCTCCCATTAAACTAATCTAAATCAAGCAGATCTCAGTGTTTCAATCCTTCATGCCATTTCAGGTTAACAGAATCAGAGAGCTATACACCATGGAATGAGTCCCTGTTGCCCAACTCATCCAAATTGCCTGTCTGAAGTCATCACATTTGTTTATGGTTGGCCCATATCCCTCAAAATCCTCAATAATATTTGGGGACTCTCATTAAAATATTAAGATGAAGGCACAAATATATTATTTGTAAGTTTCTGTCAATCATGGAAAAGTAATCCTTTCATTTAAAGAGGAAGAAATCCATTTATTTAGAGCAGTGGTTCTCAGCCTTTTTCTTTCCACTCACATCCCACTTTAAGTAATCCCTATGCCATAGGTGCTCTATGATTAGGAAGGGGTTGCATAAGGTGGTAGGTGGGTGGAAAGAAAAAGTTTGAAAACCACTGTTTTAATCGTACCTCATTGACTCGTTATATGTATGGTTTCATAACTCCAAAAGGAAATGGGCCAATGACAATTTTACTCAAGCAAAACATTTCAGTAACAATTGGGTCTAGAACAGTGATTCTCAACCTTCCCTTTCCACTCACAGACCACCTTAAGCAATCCCTTACTAATCACAGAACACCCGATGGCATAGGGATTACTTAATTGCTTTGTTTTTCATATGAATAGGCAATTGGCTAATGCTGTTATATTATTCTTTCTAAATTTATTTACATATATGTGAGATGACTGTTTATATATCTCATTGAATTTTGTATGTAAGTTTATATATTAAACTCAATAAAAATATTTTAAAAATAAATGAGTTTGCACTCTACAGATGGATTTGAGTATGACTTATTGACCTCTTCCCACATGGAATAGGTATTGGAGTCTTTTCAGCTCTTAATGCATAAATCTACACATCGTCATAGGTCTCGTACTTCATCATTTCAATGTAGGCCTACAGTCATTATAAAGTCTATTTCACATTAAAAGTAATTTTGCTACGCAACCCACTCACTCCTTCAATGAATTCACTCTCTAATTTAACAATAATTTGATTTGTCTGCACCTTCCCACAATATTGTCTGCAAATTCAGTTGATTTGAATGAGTTATTTTTTGTGCTACTCCTTTCAAAGTCGATTTAATCCAGAGCATATCACATGTGTGACCACTTTCAGATCTAACAATACAATTTAGCTAGGCACTTCATTTTTTTAAATTTTTTTTAATTTTTAGCCAGGCACTTCATTTTTAAAATTTTTTTTTAAATTTAGCTAGGCACTTCTTTTTAAATTTTTTTTATGTTTAGCTAGGCACTTCTTGACATGGGTTATCTTTGCGATCCCAGTTTAATCATGACATCACCCTCCTTGCAAAACACCTCCATTGATGAAGGTTGCAAGAAGATGATCAACTTGCAAGTAGAAAAAGAGAATATTCAACTATCTCCTCAGTACTGTCCTAATGAATCGCTGTAAAGCACCAGCTATTCAATTTTCATGCACCCTCAACCCCAAAGAAAACTGACTACCTGATACAAATTCTGCCCCTTCTTCCTCATTCCTCAGGAGAATGCAATCTCCATTTCTGAATCTAATTAATTGGTTTAATTTTGGTCAAAGTTCCAAGGACATTATTCTTTATCATCCTATGCATTAAAAGGTCAATAAAATATTGTCCTTGCTTCTAATAGCTGATGAGGCCTAATGTTAAGGACAAGGTATGGACCTTGGAATCATTGTAAAATGGCACGTGACTGTATTTTGTTCACTATGTTTCTGTAGCCTGTGGAGTTTACTACTTTAATCCATTGAATGACAAGGCATAATGGTAAAATAGTCTTGCCCTCAACTTGTGCAGTTCACCCAAGTGCTGGAGAAACTCATCATGTCACAAGCATCTATAGGAAGTATAAAGTTTCAGTATTTTGGGTCTGAGCCCTCCTTCAGGAGAGCCAAAAATCAAGCAGACACCTGGAGGATCCATGGGAGATTTGTAGGAAATAGAGATGAAAGTGAGGGCTGAATTAATGGCCATAAAGGAGAAGACACATTTTTTCTAAAGAACATCTCAGTTGTCTTGAAATGGAAAGCAAATGCAGCTGAGACAAGGAATTGAGAGAAAGGAATAGAATCCTTACAGGAGATCGGGTGGGAAGAGGTGTAATCAGGGTGATATGAGAGTCTGTGGGTTTATAAAAGGTATCTGGAGAGAGTTTGTCTCTGAAAATGGGGACAGAGTAAATCGAGAAAGAAGAAAGAATTACCGGAGAACTAAATGAATAAGGCTGGCCGTAAACAATATCTGCTAAATTTACTCTGGAGCCATATCTCGAAGAAATTAATACTTCAGGGAGGATAGAAGACAAAACAGGGCATCATTAATTCTTATTGGAGCAGAAAACTTTAGCTGCTGGAAATCCAAAACAAAAATAGAAAATGCTGGCAGTGCTCAGCAAGTTAAGCAATATTCATGAGAAAACAAAATCTCTGTTTCAGATCAACAGTCCTTCATTGGAACAGGAAAAGCAAGAAAGCAAGTTTGATTTAATTTGCAGAGAGTCATGGAATGGAAAGAACTGAGAGATTATCTGTGCTAACAATAACACTTGTTTGACAGTTTTAAGAATGTAGCAATGTGAATTAACTCTTACAATGCCACATTTTCTTCTTTGGGATTCTATAAAGACAACTCAAGCTGTTATTTTACACTGAGAGCTTTCTCACATTGTCTTTCATTTCAGAATTTTTTTCTCAAAATATTAGGAACAAAATTGTCTGCAATATAAGTAAATCATGTGACTGCTATTTTCAGTGGAGATAATGATCGTGAAACCAGTATAAACAGTGTTGGAGTTTTGTTGTTGACCGTTGATTCCAAATGGATGGTTCAAAGAGCTACCCAATCATAAACATTTTGTACTTCTCTGAATAAAACCAATATCTGAATATTACCATATAACCAACTAAAAAAATTCTACTTGTTTATCATTGTTGCTTCAACCCAAGATGAAAGATATTCAGAAAGTAATTGAGAATTGTGTTCACAAACCTTTCCACGATTCCATCACTGCTTTGAATGAATAATATTGCAATAGTTCCTCTGATGTTTTCCATTATCATTAATAAATCATGCAATTTGCGTTTCTTTCCCACACTATGTTGAAATCGATCAATAGAAATATAAATAAATTCATATCCATTTCAAAAGTCATTTTGGTGTAATAATTGTCAAATTATTTTCTAGTGTCTTATCTGCCACTCTCTAAATTGTTTTTTGGATTTGTCTTCAGTGAAATCTCACTGGCACAATTTGATCAGAAAGATAATGAATTTAGCTGTGGCACAGAGGATTCAAGAGCATGGAGAGATGTGTTCATGTGAAAATTATAAAATTAAAGGAAAACTGTTAATTCAGACATTAGTCTTCTATGTGCTGGGCAAGCAGTTCTATATTTAAAATTGGCCCAAGGATGACACAGAAGCACCAAAATTTACCTAATTAAACACAGTGGTTTTCACACCTTTTCCTTTCCATTCACATACCACCTGAAGCAATCCGGTACTAATCACAGAGAACTTAAGGCATAGGGGCTGCTTAAGGTGGTATGTGAATTTAGGGGGCAGTTTGAAAACCACTGCTATAAACAAAGACATATTACATATTCATGCTGGTAGAATACAAACTACCCTGCATAATCCTGCTGCATTAAGTTTGGCAATTTACCTGCCCAGGAACACAAAAGGCTGCAGAAGGTTGTAAACATAGCCAGATCCATATCAGGCTCTGACTTCCAAACCAATGCACACATAGATGTAAGATGCTGCCTCAAAATAGCAGTCAACATCATAAAGGCCCCATCTCCCTGGTCACAAACTATCTTCAAGCAAAAGGTACAGAGGTCTGAAAACCAGCACCTCCAGGATCAAGAACAGTTTTTTCCAATTGCTATCATTCTCTTGAACCTCCCCTTGGTACAATAATCACGTGTTTCTGCATTATTGCAAGTCACCTTTTTGCACTTGGATTGCTGTGAATATGTTCAAGTTCAAAGTTAAGATTCATTGCCAGACAAAGATGACCTTGAGATTCTTTTTCCTGCTGGAGAGGCAGAATTATGACTTATTGGTAGTGCAAAGCACTGTATTCAAGAAGTTATGTATACATGTAAGGAAATAAAGAAATGTAAAGAAACTGACTGTAATACAGAGAGAAAGAAAATCAATAAAGTGCAAAAGAAAGAGCACTTAACTGAGTCTGACTGAGTTTGTTGTTGACCAGTGTGATGGTGGAGGAGTAGCAGCTGTTCCTGAATCTGGAGCTGATGTATCTTATGTGTTTATTGTCTATTTTAATTTTATTCAGTTAGTTTACTATTATAGTTTCCTTTATAAGTACCTGTTCACCACAACAAGAAAGAATTTCAGCCACATGCATTGCACAATGTGCATGACAATAAACTCATTATCATATAGAGTGAGCATCTCTTTATCATTGAGTCTGTGAAGATCAGATAATTAATTGGGCTAACTGTGATTCTCAGTATGTCATGAAAAGTAAGGGCAATTGAGAGGAGAATATTTAAGGTGGGAACCATATCTGCCATGTTGAGAGGGTAGTGATGATCAGTAGGTAATGGATAGTGTTAATCAGAAAGACAAGGTAACATTACCGCTCAGAGGTTAATCATAGGAAAGAGGTCTCAGTGGTCAAACCCACTAAATAGTGAAGGGTGAAGGAGTAGTTTCAGAAATGTTTGAAGGCACTTCCCTGCTCAATTATTGGTGCATTTTAAAATGTTATCTTGTTGATTACTCCTGTTAGATCACATCTGGAACTGTTTTCCCTGTTTGCAGCCAGACCTGTTCTTTATCGTTTGCACAGTACTGAAGCCAGTTTCAGCCATGTGATTGTAAGGACAATTATTTTTTGCCAAAATCATTCTGAGGGATTGTACATCCTCATCATCAAACTGAAAACATGGGAGATTAATGAAATTGAGAAATTTTGAAGTTTTCGTTCATAATAACAAACATAACTTCAAACTCCTTAATATAGCTCATTTAAACTTATTTTCTCCTTTTCTAGGAGAAATTCCGAAGAGTTTCAAACTTATGTATCTTTGCCAAGCAGCCTAATTTTTGTTACTCAGATTTACATTTCCTCTGAGATTAACAAAACTAATTTTAACTCCATTATCACACCTGATTTCTGCAGATTTTTTTTTGACTTCCAACAAGTTGTTTTTATGCTTGTGTTCATGGTCATGGACCCAGAATCATGGAACAATTTAAATTTTCTTTGACGCACACCAAGAAGATGTTATCAACAGTAATATACCATTGAAGGTATACCAATTTAATCATTAATACATTTAATAATTTATCAATAATTCAATAATTAATAATTTGGTACACCAAAATTAGGTGTGGTGGGCAGCAAGGAAGATTTTCAAAGCTTGAGGAGAGATCTGAACCAGCTGAAAAAATGGGTTGAAAAATGGAAGATGGAATTTAAGGCAGAAAAGTGTGAGGTGTTGCATTTTGGAACAACAAACCAAGGTAGGGCACATTCTGTAAATGGTAAGTCATGGAGGAGTGTGGTAGAACAGAAGGAACTAGGATTACAGATACATAATTTTCTGAAAGTTGTGTCACAGGTAGATAAGGAAAAGATAACTTTTGGCACATTTATAAGTTTCGGGAGCAAGGAAAGAGGCAGAAAGAGGTGTAGCAGTTACTGCAACGCCTTTACTGCCCCAGCGATCGGGACCTGGGTTTGAACTCATTTGGTCTGTATAGGGTTTCTAAGTTCTCCCTGTGTGTTCATGGGCTTTCCTGGGGGCTCCAGTTTCCTCCCACCATTCAAAATGTGCTGGGGTGTAGGTTAATTCGATTTAAATTGGTGGCACTGACTGGTGGGCGGAAGTGACCTGTTACAATGCATTATGTCTAAATTTAACTTTATTTTTTTTATTACAGGACTTTCAAGGTGGTAATCTCAGGATTACTTCTAGTGCCACGAGCTAGGGAAAGTCAAATCAGGAAGATAGTGCCGACAAATGTGTGGCTGAAGAAATGGTACAGGGGACAGGATTTGAAGTTCTTGGATTATTGCATTTTTTTCTGGGGAAGGAGAGACCAGTACCCATGGGACAGATTGTACCTGAACTCAAGGGGAACCAATATCTTAGCAGGAAGGTTTGCTAATGCTGTTGATGGGGGATTGTAGGGCACTACCAGTAACCACAAAGACAAGCTGAGGGAACGATAGGCTTTAATACACAGAAGAACCTTGCTGGCTCGGATCCCAGGATAGGAATGGCGGCAAGGAAAGGTGGCTTGATCTTTATGGCCCAGGACCATGGGGGAGGAGTCATAGGGTATCAGTCATCCGTAGGTGGGCCAGCTCCACATATACAACCAACATCTCACCCAGCAGGGATGTTGGGGGTTTAAACTAGATTCACGGGGGGGAGGGGGGGGGGATTGGAACCAAAGTAAAGAGGCAGAGGAGGAGACATTTGGAGCAAAATTAGAGACAGCTGGAAGGGAGTTTGTGTGGAAGGACAGGCAAAATTGCAGCAAGTGGGATGATTTGCAATGAAACAGGGACAGTCAAAAAATGTAACAAATACAGGGCTAAAGGTTTTTCATTTAAATGCATGCAGCCTAAGAAATAAAATGGATGACCTTATAGAGCTACAGATTGGAAGGTATGATGATGTGGCCATCACGGAGTTGTGGCTAAAGGATGGATGTCACGGGGAGCGGAATGTCCAAGGACACATAGTATGTCGAATGGATAGACAGGTAAGCAGAGAGGCTGGCATTGCACTGTTGGTAAGTAACAATATTAAATCATTAGAAAGAGGTGACTTTGGATCAGAAGATATAATATCAAATTGTGTGTTGAGTTAAGAAAGTGTAAAAGAACACTGTTGGCAGTTACATAAGGACCTCCAAACAGTAGCTGGGATGTGGACAATAAATTACAACAGCAAATAATAAAGGCATCAAAAGAGCAATGTTATGGTAGTTATGGGGTATTTTGACATGCATGTAGATTGGAAAAACCAAGTTAGGTCTGGATCTCAAGAGAGACAATTTATAGAAAGTCTATAAGATGGTTTTTAGAGCAGTTTGTTGATAAACCCACTAGGGGATCAGCTGCCCTGGATAGAGTGTTGCATAATGCACCAGAGGTGATCAGAGAGCTTAGAGTAAAGGAATAATTAGAGGGGACCGATCACAATATGATTGAATTCAATTTTATATTTAACAAGGAGAAACAAAGATAAGATGGGTCAGTATTTCAGTAGAGTCAAGGGAATTCAAGTGGCCTGAGAAAGGAAAAGGGCCAAAGTAAAGTGGAAGGAGGCACTAGTTGGGAAGACGGAAGAGCAAAAATGGATGGAGTTTCTGCAAGAAATTAGGAAGCTACATGATATATATATATATATATATATATATATATATATACCCAAAAAGAGAAAACATTTGAATGGAAAAGTTTCACAAGTGGCCAAGTTTGCAGATGATATGATGGTAGGTGGAGGAGCAGTTAGTGTTGAGGAGGCAGAGAAGTGGCAGAATGGAAATTATAGACCAGTTAGCCTGGTGTCAGTGGTTGGAAACATTTTGGAGTTAATTGTCAAGGATAAGGTTATGTAATGGTTCGATGCATATAGATATAACGAGCCCAAAGGATCCCAAAACCCAGCAGCAATAGACATTCACTAAGACATTTAGCTACTTAAACAAAAGTTGTTTTTAATTATTTTTAAACATGAAAACAGAATAAAATTTTAACCTATCTCTATTAATTCAACTAAACCCAACTTAACCCCCTTCTAATTCTAAGCACACTTATATGTAATGTGTGTGTAAATTTAAGAAAAGTTCTTTGGTTCACAGATAAATCTCACTTCTCATTCTTCTGTAATGGAATATTTGGGAGATAAATTTGTAAAATTAGAGTAGGTTACATACATACACACACTTTAAAACAGATCTTATTTGAAATACTTAAGAATTCATATTCAATAACTTTACAGAAACTATGAAGAACGCTGTGCACATTTCACAAGTAGGTGCTAATTGAAATGATGTCATTAAAACAACAAGCAGGAGACACTAGCTGTTGAAAGCTCTTTGAAAGTGTTTTTACAAAATGCACAGAAAAGTCACTCCTGTGTTTTGTTTACCTAAAGACAACAGCTTGACCAAGAAGACTAACTCGTATGGTTTGCTGCAAAAGGTCAGGGGCTTTAAAAGTGAGAGAGTCACATGGGCTTTCTGAGAGAGAGAGAGAGAGAGAGAGAGTTGAACAGTGGAAGCCAGGAAGCTTGTTGGAACTGAAACAAACTCCAGAGTGGCAGATGGCTGGTAGTGCTATCTGTCTGATGTTTCCCTTAGAATAAGTGGAACTGAAAGGAACTTATGATAGCTTGTGTTAAAATGAATATTTTTCTTAGAATTCAATACTTACTTTTAAACATTACCAATTCAGGTACATGAAATGCTCTTTACATGATTAAATAAGAATATTATGGAGTTTTTATGCAATGGAAAGTTAGCAAGAATAAGTATGGAGAAGTTGACATGAAATAAAGATCAAGGTTTGAGATTACATAATTTTAAAAGTTATTATAAGGCAGCTCAGTTGAGAGTTTTGTCTTCTTGGTATCAAAGGGAAGCAAAAGTATTTTGAGTAGATATTGAGATGAATAATATCAATGAAATAAGTCCAGACCAAATATTGTATGAATGGAATTATGAAAGTTTTAAAGGTGGAAAAGAAATACCAATTTTAAGGCATTTGTTTCGAAAATGGAATGGGATACAAGTGGAAAGAGGTATAAGGAATTATCAGTTAGCTCAATTGACTTTAAAACAGAAGCAGCTTCTTCCGTTTACAATGAATAATTCTTTATTTGACAATTGGTATGAAAAAGGTATACAGAAAATACAAGTTTGTTTTAGAATTTCATTGTTTATGACATTTGATCATTTGATCAATTATGATTATATTTGAAGGAAAAAATAAGAATGAACTTGAGACTTCCAGAAAATAGTCAAGTTGAATATGTTATAACAGATACCTTTATTATTCAAAGATTTATAACTACTATGTATAATAAATTACAAGAAATAAAGGAAAAGAAGGACTTGTATAAAACTAAATTGAAGTGGGAACAGGATATAAATATACAAATTCAAGAAGTAATATGGATGAATTGCGTAGAGGTTGTGTAACTAATACAATTAATGCGAGATATCCAATGGTTCAATATATATTTTTTTTAAACATCCAATGTATTATACACCATATAGGTTGAATAAATTTAATTTGAATTTCTCTGCTCAATGTTTTAGATGTGAAAAAGAGGTTGATAATTTTTTGCTTTCAGTATGATCATGTGAAAAGGTAAATGATTTTTGGAGAGAAATATGTGTTATTTTACAGAAGATATTAAGAGTGAAGTTTAAATGAAATCCAAGATTTTTTTGGGGGGCATTATATCTGATGAAGATATTAAGTTGGAATTAGATAAATATTTTTGAGTGTAGCAACAGCATTAATGAGAAAGAGTGTAGTTAAAGGGTGGAAATTGGAAAATAATGTTAAAATAGAAGAATGGTTTAATGAAATAAAATATTGTCTCCCATTAGAAAAAAATACTTATAATATGATAAATTTTGTCAAATATGGGAGCCT
The DNA here is from genome assembly GCF_036971445.1 of Narcine bancroftii. Classification (NCBI taxonomy): domain Eukaryota; kingdom Metazoa; phylum Chordata; class Chondrichthyes; order Torpediniformes; family Narcinidae; genus Narcine; species Narcine bancroftii. The sequence continues at coordinate 191,548,031 of NC_091474.1, forward strand.
TATATGAGATTTATGAATATAGACTAATCCAGACCTTCTAATCCAATCCACCTGCTGAAAATATGGTACTTTCATCAGGAAATATTATGGTATTATTAACGTGGTTTATAATTATTATGATGAATGTGTTTTTTCTTTTCTTTTTTTCTATTTTTTTCTATCTGCAAGGTTTAGGAATAGTGAGAGGTAGGGGGGAAATTAAAAATTATTTAGTATCTACTTTGTAATGTTATAGCAAGTTAATTTGAAATGTATGAAGATACTAATAAAAAAAATTTCTAAAAAAGTGAAAAGATGTGCTGATATTGGAAAAGATTCACAAGAATGATTCAGGGAATGAGGGTTATCATATGAGGACCGTTTGACAGCTGTTGCGTGTACTCATTGGAATTTAGAAGAATGAGGGGGGATCTCATTGTAACCTTTCAAATGTTGAAAGGCATGAACAGAGTAGATGTAAAAAGTGGTTTCCCATGGTGGGAGAGTCAAGGACAAGAGGGTGCAACTTCACGATTGAAGGGTGTTCATTTAGAAAATATATGTGTAGGAGTTTCTTCAGCCAGAAGGTGGTACATCTGTGGAATTTATTGCCACAGGCTTTTTTGGAGTCCAAATTGTTGGATCTATTTAAGGGAAGGATTGATAGTTTTTTTTTTTTTGAAATTTTTATTTAATTATTTGTATAATTGCAGAAAAAAATAACATATAAAATATTAATCAAATATCAATATCCAATGATACAATAATACTTTTATATTTTTTCTCCCCAACCACCTCCCACCCTAAAGTAAGAAAAAGAAAAGAAGACAGCACCTACAATTTAATATACAACAATACTAGTATATACAATCATTAATTATTATTAACATTTCTGATTAAGAGGAGTGGACAAGGTAGAAGACGTGGATGGAAAATTATTCATAGAATCCATATATGGTTTCCAAATACTATAAACATTTTCAACTAGATTCCTTAAACTATATGTAATTTTTTTCCAAAGGTAGACAATTTTGCATCTCACTATAGCATCTAATTAATAAAATTTCTCTGTCATCTTTCCATGATATCACTAGACATTTCTTTGTAGTTGTTATTGCAATACTTTAAAAAAATTCTTGATATTTATCCATTTTCAATTTTATATCCCCAAGCAAAAATATTCTTGGATCCTTTTGTATCTTTATCTTCATAATTTGTTCTTATAATAAACTCAGTTCATTCCAAAACCTTTCCACTTTTTCACAAGACCACATTGAATGCAAAAAAAGTCCTTATTTCTTTCATACATTCAAAACACTTATCTGAGTAATTGGAATTACGTCCATTTAATGTACATAGAGTACAATATAATTCATGAAGAAAATGATATTGAACCATTTGATATCTAACATTTATTATTTCATAATACTTTCTTGACATAATTTTGACCAAATCTCCTCCTGAATTTGTATATTTAAATCTTTCTCCCATCATATTTTTGATTTATATAAATCATTTTTCTTTGTAGTTTCTTATAATTTTATATACATGTTAGCAATAAATTTCTTAACAACAGATATATCTGTTACTATATATTCAAACTGACTTTGATTAGCGAATCTCAAATCTGCTCCCAGTCTCTTTTTTAAATACATTTTTAATTGATAATAGGCAAAAATTGTATTATTATGTACATTATATTTATCTTTGAAAGAACTTACTGAAAGAACTGTATGATCAATCAGTGAACAGAGTTCATGCCCGGCTCATGCTTGCGTCAAGGAAGCAACAGCCCGGCGAGTCCAGCAGGGCATATTTACAAGTATTAAAGGCGTTGGGCAAGGACTGTAACTGTGTGGATAAAACTGCTGCCGAGATCACAAACGATCTCGTCCGGGATGCCTATGTGGCCGGGCTCCGATCGAATGAAGTGAGGCAGCGCTTGCTCGAGCAAGGGGTAGAAAAACTAGAGAACGTGGCCCGGATTGCAATCACAATGGAGGATGCAGCCTTAAAGTCCACCGAGTTCTCTAGGGACTGGACTCCACGTTCTGATGTGAGTAGAGTGCCCTTCTACTCTACCACCCCCTGAGATACTGATGGCCTGTCGGCTGCTGCTACACTGCCCCATGCAAACCCAAAATGTTATTTTTGCGCGAGGGACAAGCACAGTAGGTCCCAGTGCCCAGCAAGAAAAGCCAGGTGCCTGAAGTGCCTTAAAAAGGGCCACTTTGCTGCAGTCTGTAGGTCTAAAATGGCCGCCAGCAAACACAGTGCCTCGTGTGAATCCCAATCGCCACTATCCCATTCAAACTCTTCCCCAGAGCTCTCGTCCAATGAGAGCGAGGGCTCCCCTGCACGGCAACGCCTGACGTCACAGAGACGCCGAACCCGGAAGGGGCAGCCCACCCTCGCAACCATGGTGTTGGCCCGCCTCTCGCCCCCGTGCGGAACACTCGACCCGGCCTCGGTCGCCACAGACACCCCGGGTCGGTGCTACCGCTTCTGCTGCCGCCGCCACAGCCACCCCCGCGGCTAACCAGGTACTCACCCTAGCGTCCATCGTTGACGACCGCCAGGGCCCGACCGCCGTGACCGACAACCTACCCACCGCCAACCGCGAACAACTACAAACCCCACTACTTACCTTTCATCCGCCGACGCTGCCACAACAGCACTTCCGGGAGTTCCTCCAACCTGCTCCTCCAGCGTTGACTACGTCTATTACGTCATCCCGTTGTGTGATGTCATCCCGTTGTGTGACGTCATCGCGTTGCGTGACATCATCACACGAAACTCCCCTGTCAACTGCTTCAATAACACTAAACCAGCAATGCTCTCATCCCCTCACCAGAGCAAAGGAACTGATTAAAGTGCATGGACACTACACCAATTGCTTATTTGATTCTGGGTCAACTGACAGTTTTATCCAGCCAGATCTGGCCCTCCGTTGGGGACTTGACATTATCCCCACTACCCAAAGGATCTCATTAGCAACGAGGTCGCACTCGACTGGGATAAAGGGGTATTGCATCGCCACGCTGGAAGTACAGGGCGTAACGGTCACCCGCTTCAAATTATTCATCCTTCCCCAATTGTGCGCCCCAGTGTTGCTGGGATTAGACTTTCAGTGTCAGTTCCGAACGGTGTCCCTACACTTTGGGGTACCCCACGCCCCCCTCCCGGTCTGCCATCGCCCCACCCCCGAAGCACCCGAGCAACCCGCCCCCGTGCCCCGGGGCCAATCCTACGGCCTTTCCACACTCCGGATTGCCCCGCCAGCACTCTTTGCAAACCTCACCCCTGGCTGGAAGCCTGTGGCCACCAAAAGTCGGCAATATAGTTATGAAAACATGCAATTCATTAGGAGTGAGGTGCGTAGATTGCTGGATGAGGGCATCATCGAACCCAGTTCAAGCCCCTGGAGAGCCCAGGTGGTGGTTGTCAAGAACGGGGAAAAACTACGGATGGTAGTCGACTATAGCCAGACCATTAACCGCTTCACGCTCCTGGATGCGTACCCCCTGCCACGCATCACGGATGTGGTGAACCAGATTGCCCAATACCGCATATTGTCCACCATTGACCTATGTTCGGCCTACCACCAGCTCCCGATCCGCTGTGAGGACTGACCATTCACGGCCTTTGAAGCGAATGGGCGGCTATATCAATTTCTCAGGGTACCATTCGGGGTCATGAATGGTGTCGCAGTCTTCCAGCGGGAAATGGACCAGATGGTGGACCAGAACGGGCTAACCGCTACCTTCCCGTATCTGGACAATATCACCATCTGCGGCCACGACACGCAGGACCACGACGCCAACCTGGACAAATTTCTTCAAACTGCCCGCCGGCTGAACCTGACTTACAATTTGGACAAGTGTGTCTTCCAGACCACATGACTTGCTATTCTAGGTTGCGTGGTGGAGAACGGGATAGTCATGCCAGATCCTGACCGCATGCGACCCTAATGGACTTACCCCCCCCATACCCAGAAAGCGCTCAAACGCTGCCTGGGCCTTTTCTCGTATTACGCCGAATGGGTTCCACACTACGCCGACAAGGCGCGTCCTCTTATCAAGACCACCTCCTTTCCTCTCTAGACCGAAGCCAGAGCGGCTTTCGATCGAATAAAATCCGACATCGCCGCTGCGATGCTGCACGCGATCGATGAGTCTGTCCCGTTTCAAGTCGAGAGCAATGCATCCGACTTCGCCCTGGCAGCCACCTTGAACCAGGCCGGTCGGCCTGTAGCCTTCTTCTCCAGAACCCTCCAGGGTCCAGAGAGTAGACACTCCTCGATCGAGAAGGAGGCCCAGGCCATAATTGAAGCGGTGCGTCATTGGAGACATTACCTCGCTGGGAGGCGCTTTACACTGTTGACTGATCAACGCGGGGTCTCCTTCATGTTCAGCAACACCCAGCGTGGTAAGATAAAAAAACGACAAAATCACCAGATGGAGAATCGAACTCTCCACCTTTAACTATGACATCCTGTAAGCCTGGTAAGCCCAACGACCCACCTGACACGCTCTCCAGGGGGACGTGCACCAGCATACAGATGGACAGACTACAGAAACTCCATGAGGCGCTCTGTCATCCAGGGGTCACTAGGTTTGCCCACTTTGTGAAGGCGCGCAACCTGCCCTACACAGTCAAGGAGATCCTCTCCATGACCCCAGCCTGTTTGGTGTGCGCTGAATGCAAGCCCCACTTCTTCCGTCCAGATAACTCCCACGTTATCAAAGCCACCCGCCCCTTCGAGCATCTTAGCGTAGACTTTAAGGGGCCCTTACCGTCGACCAACTGTAATAACTACTTCCTTACGGCCATCGACGAGTACTCCCGCTTCCCGTTCACTGTGCCCTGCCCAGACACCACTGCCACCTCAGTGATACAGGCCCTTCACAGTATTTTCGCCATCTTCGGGTACCCAAATTCCATTGACAGTGATAGGGGGTCCTCATTCATGAGCGCAGAGCTGCAACAGTACCTTCTGGAGTGTGGTATCGCTTCAAGCAGGACCACGAGCTATAACCCACGAGGTAACGGCCAGGTCGAGAGGGGAATGCCACCATATGGAGAGCGGTTACACTGGCTCTCCGGTCTAAAGGTCTCCCCACCTCTCACTTGCAGGAGGTTCTCACTAGTGCCTTACACTCCATCCGCTCCCTCCCATTTACCGCAACAAATGCCACCCCCCACGAAAGGATGTTCCTTTTCGCGAGGAAATCAAAATCAGGAACCACTGTACCAGCATGGGTCACCGTCCCTGGCCCTGTCCTTTTGCGACGCCACGTCTGGCACTCAAAGAACGACCCCTTGGTCGACCGAGTGACTCTACTCCACGTGAACCCACATTACGCCTACGTTGAGTTCCCAGACGGGCGGGAGGACACTGTTTCGGTGCGGGACCTAGCTCAGGACGCGGTAGACCCAGCAACCCCCCCACCCCAACCTTCCCCAACATTTTATTCCCCAGGCCCCGTGCCACAACAGAAGGACCAACAGCACCCCAACGACCCGGGCCACCCTGCCGACAACACGACTGGGGAATTGAGCGAAGGAGCGGTCGCACCCGATGAGCCCGCTGGCGACACCACTCCAGCGACCCCAATCCCAGCACCATGGCGGTCACGCCGGATGGTCAGACCCTCTGACCGCTACAGTCCTCAACCTACCCCTTCCTTTCATTCTCTCCCTCATTTTTTTTCCAGGGTCAGTTCTCCAAGAAGGGGTGAATGTGATAGTAATGTACCAATGTACATAGTGTATATAGTTACTGTATCTCGACTGTGCTTACAGAGATTGGCTGAGAGCTAAGCCACACCTATTGTCTGGGCCTTAAAGGGTTGTGTCCCTAGCCAGGTCGGAACATTCCAGACTGGTCGACCACGTGTGAAGAGCTCCTGTCTTTTACTAATAAAAGCCTTGGTTTGGATCAACAAGTCTTTGATTCTTTTAACGAGCTCTACACCTGGTTCTGCCTTTTCTGATTTTTCCTTGAAGAAGGGCTCAGGCCCAAAATGTCGATAATATATCTTTGTCTCCTACAGATGCTGAAAAGCTCAGTTGAGTTCCTTCAGCATTTTTGGTGTGTTTATTAGTACCCCCATACTAGGCCACTACACATCTGTAGATGCTTGACAAGGTTTCCAATGTCAATCTGAAGCTCATGAGAAGTAGAGGGATTGACATACTTCCTTCACAATGATATTCATTTATTGGGTCCAGGAAAGGTCCTCTGAAATAGGGTCTCCCAGGAATTTATATTTGCACACCCTCTCCACTTCTGATCCCTCAATGATCCGCAATCAGCTCCTTGGTTTTGGTGATATTGAATGCGAGATTGTTGTTAGTACATCATGCAGCAACGTTTTCAATCTCCTTCCTGCACACTAACTCATTGCCCATTTTTATAAAGCCCCCTGTTGTGAAATCGTCAGCAAATTTGTAAATGGTGGTGTTGTCATACTGAGCCAACACAGTTGTAAGTGTAAATTGAGTAGAGTGGGGAGCTAAGTATGCAGTCCTGTAATGCACTGGTGCTGTTGGAAATTGTGGAGGAGATGTCCTTGCCAATCCACATTGACGTGAGGAAATTATTGAGTGGGTTATTGAGGCCCAGGCCTTGGAGTTTGCTGATCAGTTTTGAGGGGAAATGGTGCTGAATGCTGAAATGTAGTCAATAAAGAGGATCCTGATGTGTGTATCTTTGCTGTCCAGATATTGAAGAATTTTGTGTAGAGCCAGTGAGGTGGCATCTGCTGTGGAGCTGTTGCTGTGTTTGGTAAATGGGATTGGCTCCATGACACCATTCAGACAGGAGCTGATATGCTTCAACACCAACTACTGAAAACACTTCACTACTATGAACGTGAGTACCACTGGTCGGTAATCATTTAGGCAGGTTACCACACTCTTCTTGGGCAGCAGTATGATGACCGATTTAGGACAGGTGAGTACCATGCCCTGTCGGAGTGAGATCCGTGAAGGATGCATGCTTTGCCCTCCGCTCACTCACGATACATCCATGACTGTATGACCAGGCCCAATTCCAGTGCTATCTACAAATTTGCCGATGACACCACGGTTGTCGGCAGAATCATAAACAGCAATGAGGAAGTGTCCAGGAGAGAGTAAGATCAGCTCGTTGAGTGGTGTCATGCCAACAACCTTGTACTCAGCATTAGCAAAACCAAGGAGATTATTACCAAGTAGTTTTGTACTCTCTGTAAACAAAACAGAATGAGATACTTTAAAATAACATCAACTATACTGAAATCAGCCCCTGCCTTCATTACTAATATATTTCCCTTCCTATCAAAAACGTATACATTCACCAAATCTTTCTTCTGTTACTCCTTACCAATTTGCTCATACTCATTTCCTCTCTAATACCCACGCTCTTCTAAATGACTCTGTTCTGTCATTTCTTGTAAAATATCAAGTTCATTCAACATCCACTCTCGTAAGTCTACTCGACCTCCATATTACTTCATAAAAAATTCAGTGAATTTCATCATGCAAACGATACTCCAAACAAGTGGTTCTGAGGAATTTCCTCTGCATGGTCTGGCCTTACACTATGAAGGTAATATTCTAGATGTCAACTGTGAGCAATTTTAATCAACAGTTACTCTGTGAGTGTAAAAATTAACAGTCAGTCTGATCAGTGAATAATGTGAAGACCTTATTGATGGGAAAGATTCCCTAAAGGTTAACTTGAAGGTAGGGCCAGTTATAAATGCATTGCTAGCATTTATTTTGCAAAGTTAGAATATAAAAGCAAGGATGTAATATTGAGGCTTTATAAGGCATTGACTAGACTACACTTTGTGAGTAGTTTTCGGCTCCTTGTCTAAGAAAGGATATGTTGAGATTGGAGAGAGTTGGGAAGAGGTTTACGAGAATCCCAGAATGAAAGGGTTACATGAAGAGCATTTGATGCCTCTGGGTCTTTACTTGCTGGAGATTAGAAGAATGAGAGCGATCTCAATGAAACTTACTGAAGGCCTGGAAAGAGCACATGAGGAGTGGATGTTTCTTATCGTGGGGTGGTGGGGGGGAGGTAGTGGTGTGAAGTCTTGGATCAGAAGACACAGCCTCAAACTATAAAAGAATTATTTTAAAACAGAGATAAGGAGGATTTTCTTTACCGTGAGATGGGTGAATCTATGGAATTTGATGGAATTTGCTGCCACAGACAGCTGTGGAAGCCAAATCGTTGCGTTTAATTAAGATGAATGTAGATAGGTTCTTGATTAGGAAGAAAATTGAGAGTTACAGAGACAAAGCAGGAGAACAGGGCAAGTACCAAGGATGGGAGGGGGGGATAATTCACAGTCACCCCCCCCCCCAAGTTAGGTATTGTGACCCCCCTCACCCGCAGCACTAGTGTTGCTAGTCTCCACACTATATAAGCAGCGCGTTTGTCTTTTACATCCAAGGGAGGGGGAAGTGTGATGGTGGCAGCACACAGAGGAAGCTCATGGTAGGTAGGTAGGCACCACTACCACTGGCAGAGCGAGTTTTCAAATGTCAGATTGTGCCCCTCTGCAGTTGCCCTAATGCCCCCCATCCTGATTAGACTTGTTCTGATGTCAACTCTGCATGAGAATGGGGTTGAAAAGGATTGTAAATCAGACATGATGGAATGGTAGGCCAGACTCCATGAGCCGAATGGCCCAATTCTGCTCCTATGTCTTCTAACCTTGTGGACTTTAAGAGAAGCAAAGACAAACAAAAATCTGTGGAAATAAAACACCAATAAATTTTTAACAGCTTTAGTGATAAAATCCATTGGCAAATCAAATAACCTGGCTCATCAAGTTAGTTAGCTACTTCATTTTCATTTGAAAAATTATTGTTTCCTTCACTAATTCTGAATTCTAACACTGGTGAAGCCTGTATTTTTTTAAATGTACTTCAGTTAATTATTTTTAACCAGGTGATTTGCATCCTGTTCTCTTTTTGAATGATTTACCTTGTGGGCCCTTAAATTCTTCAAAGGAGGTCGGCTGCTCTTTATTTTTCCTGGAGACATAAATTCTGCAACATATTTGGTACAGCTGTCATTTCCTTCCAGATATGACTCTTCACTGTCGATGTTTCTATTAGTGAAGGGCAATGATAGCATCCAGCTAATGTTTTGATCTTCTCACCAGAAAGATTTTACAGAAGAAATTGTGGAAATGAGATGAACATTGCTGTGCATAATATGCAAAAACCTCTCTTCATAATATATTGATAAAAATTACCAATTTTGTTTCCTTCAGAGTTAATTATTCCTGCTCACGACAGGCCATTCTCCCACATTAATTTGAAATAACCCATAAACCCTGCTGCCAGTGTCAAATCTCATATTTGCACCATTCGCCCATCACTCCTCTCCTTTTGACCAACGTTACTTCAAATCAAGCAATATCAAGATTAATGTTTCTCTCCCTTGTTTTTTATACTCTTGCCCTCCCTGTTTCCATAATATCCTTCCATCTCCATAAAGACATCACTACTCCTCCCCCTTTTCTGGCTTTTGGATTATCCATGGATGTAATCACTTCAACAATGGCACAAATGCCTTCAAGTCCTTAATCCTTAGATTTTGAAGCTTTTATCAATTTTGATGGAATAATTGTTAAAACTATGACTATAATGCCTTTTGTCAATTTTGATTGATGTATTATCACAATAAAATGTTAAATCAGTGGTTTTAAAACTTTTTCTTTCCACTCAAGTACCACATTAAGAAATACCTATGCCGTAAGTGCTCCGTGATTAGTAATGGATTAGTTAAGGTGGTATGTGAGTGGAAAGATAAAGTTTGAAAACCACTGTTTTAATCGTACTTAATTGACTCGTTATATGCACAGTTTCATAACTCCAAAGGAAATGGGCCAATTACAATTTTCCTCAAGCAAAATATTTCAGTAATAATAGGGACCTTTCTCCCCCACTCACAGATCACTTTAAGTAACCACTTTCTAATCACAGAGCACTTAAAGCATAGAGATTGCTTAAGGTGGAATGTGAGGTTAGGGGGGCAGTTTGACAGCAGACATTCCATGAACAACCGATGATGTGCAATTCACGTCACACTTGATGTCGCCATTGTAACACAGGTTGAGGTCAACGTTGTCGCAGCAATATTGCAAGTTCCACCTCCTTGATAAATGTACTTCTGATATTCTGTCTAAACACACGGGGTGTGAAATGGGCATATAGAGTTCTGGTCATTCTTCTGTGAACGGCCACTCTGGAAGGTAAATGTGAAAAATGCTGACGGAAGAAAAATTGGTTATATGTAAAAAAAACATATTAGGCTGCTTGGCAAAGGTACTCCCGAGGGTGCTTGAAACTCCTCTTGGAATTTCTCCTGGAAAAGGAGAAAACAAGTTTAAATGAGCTATATTAAGGAGTTTGAAACTTATGTTTGTTATTGTGAATGAAAACTTCAAAATTTGTCAGTTTCAGTAATCTCCCATGTTTTCAGTTTGATGATGAGGATGTACAATCCCTCAGAATTATTTTGGCAAAAAACAATTGTCCTTACAATCACATGGCTGAAACTGGCTTCAGTACTGTGCAAACGATAAAGAACAGGTCTGGCTGCAAACAGGGAAAACAGTTCCAGATGTGATCTAACAGGAGTAATCAACAAGATAACATTTTAAAATGCACCAATAATTGAGCAGAGAAGCGCCTTCAAACATTTCTGAAACTACTCCTTCACCCTTCACTATTTAGTGGGTTTGACCACTGAGACCTCTTTCCTATGATTAACCTCTGAGCGGTGATGTTACCTTGTCTTTCTGATTAACACTATCCATTACCTACTGATCATCACTACCCTCTCAACATGGCAGATATGGTTCCCACCTTAAATATTCTCCTCTCAATTGCCCTTACTTTTCATGACATACTGAGAATCACAGTTAACCCAATTAATTATCTGATCTCCGCATTGTTTCTGCACTTCACAGACTCAATGATAAAGAGATGCTCACTCTAATATGATAATGAGTTTATTGTCATGCACATTGTGCAATGTACATGTGGCTGAAATTCTTTTTTGTTGTGGTGAACAGGTACTTATAAAGGAAATAATAGTAAACTAATTGAATAAAATTAAAATAGACAATAAACACATAAGATAGTTGATACATCAGCTCCAGATTCAGGAACAGCTGCTACCCCTTCACCATCACACTGGTCAACAACAAACTCAGTCAGACTCAGTTAAGGACTCTTTGCTTAAAGATAGTTTGTGACGGTGGCACCTCATGTAGATGTCTGCACTGGATGGGAGGTCAGAGTCTGTGATGGATCTGGCTACTTTTTCTACCTTCTGAAGCCTTCTGTACCGCACGGATGGCAATCTCTTCAATCTGAGGCGCCTGCAAGCTTACACCAAGACACAAGAGCAACTTGTCCGTGAACTACTCTTTGCAGACGATGCCGCTTTAGTTGCCCATTCAGAGCCAGCTCTTCAGCGTTTGACGTCCTGTTTTGCAGAAACTGCCAAAACGTTTGGCCTGGAAGTCAGCCTGAAGAAAACTGAGGTCCTCCATCAGCCAGCTCCCCACCATGACTACCAGCCCCCCCACATCTCCATCGGGCACACAAAACTCAAAAAGGTCAACCATTTTACCTATCTCAGCTGCACCATTTCATCGGATGCAAGGATCGACAACGAGATAGACAACAGACTCGCCAAGACAAATAGCGCCTTTGGAAGACTACACAAAAGAGTCTCAAAAAACAACCAACTGAAAAACCTCACAAAGATTTGCTTATAATGAGCCATTGTCATACCCACACTCCTGTTCGGCTCCAAATCATGGGTCCTTTACTGGCATCATCTACAGCTCCTAGAACGCTTCCACCAGCATTGTCTTCACTCCATCCTCAACATTCATTGGAGTGAATTCATCTCCAACATCGAAATACTCCAAATGGCAGAGGCTGACAGCATCAAATCCACACTGCTGAAGATCAAACTGCTTTGGGTAGGTCATGTCTCCAGAATGGAGGACAATTGCCTTCCCAAGATCGTGTTATATGGCGAGCTCTCCACTGGCCACCGAGACTGAGGTGCACCAAAGAAGAGGTACAAGGACTGCCTAAAGAAATCTCTTGGTGCCTGCCATATTGACCACCGCCAGTGGGCTGATATCGCCTCAAACTGTGCATCTTGGCACCTCACAGTTTGGCGGGCAGCAACCTCCTTTGAAGAAGACCGCTGAGCCCACCTCACTGATAAAAGACAAAGGAGGAAAAACCCAACACCTAACCCCAACCAACCAATTTTCCCTTGCAACCGCTGCAACCATGTCTGCCTGTTCCGCATCGGACTTGTCAGCCACAAACGAGCCTGCAGCTGACGTGGATATTATCCCTCCATAAATCTTCATCCGCAAAGCCAAGCCAAAGAAGAAGAAAGAAAGAAAGAAGAATATCAAAAACCACACATGCTTCTGTGACATATATAATGACTTAAAGTCATACAGCATAGAAATAGGCACTTTGAAACCATCAAGTTGGCGCTGATCATTATGTATTGATCAATACTAATCTCATTTTCCAGCAGTAAAACAGAAAAGTCTATAGTCTTTGCTATTGTAATGGAATGCACTGAAGTGTTGGAGAAACTCAGTAAGCCATGCAGCATATATAGGAAGTAAAGGGTCACCAACATTTTGGACCTGAGCCCTCCATCAAGGTATGAATACTTCTTCGGGTTAGGCATCCCTTGAAAACATTTTGCAGGGGAGCAGCTTCTTGTCTCCAGCCTTCCATACCTTGGTCATCCTTTTGCTTGTCCAGATTCTTTTGCTAACATTCTTAGGCATTGCATTCCAGATTGCAACCTGTGTCTGGGCAAAAAGATCATCAGATCCTCTCTGTGCTTCTTATTAATTACCTCACATATATGTACTCTGATTTTAGACTTAACTGTTTTAGGGAAAAAATTCTCACCATCCACCTTATCTCTGCCAGTCATAATTTTGTATGTCTCTGTGAAGACCCCTCAGTATCTTTTGCTCAAACAAAAACAAATTCAGTCCATACAGGCTTTCCTCATAACAAGTGTTCCATCTCAGGGTCTATCCTTCTAGATTACTTCCAGGTTTTCTCTCATGCAATGAAATCCTTCCCATAGTTTGGTGCCAAAACTGTGAACCATACACCAGCTGTTACTTAACTACAGTTTTAAAAAGTTGTATCATGACATCCATGTTTTTTATATATTCTGTGCTCAGTTAATGAAAGCCAACATCACATTTTACCACCTTATCTATCAACGTTCATCTTTAGGGGTTTATGGACATGTCCCTCTGTTCCTTCATGCAACCTATTGACATATCAATAATGGTGCATCTCCTTCACATATTGACATAAATAAACACTTGACCATAGCATGTCACATATCTGGACTTCTTTGATGTACAGGATAGATACTGGAGAAAGCCTCTATGAAGAAAAATATTGTGAAAGTGGGATGGCAATTGTTTAAAAAAATTGAAAGAAATTGCAACAATCTCAATCTTACCCTAAAATAAATTGTAGTCATTTAAAGTAAAATATTAGCTTGCTATTCTTTGAATGTTGAAAACATTTCTTCGTAAATGACAATTACTTTTTAGTGTCTAAAGGATAAACACAAAAGGAAGAAAAGTGATTTTTTTTAAAGGTTTCATAGGTATCATTGCCTGGTAAAGTGAAATTTCAACCAGTTCTGAATGGAGTAATTTAAAGTGATGTGATAACATCATTAGACAAGTGATTTGTTTACCACAACATTTTAGAAAATCAATGAAAAGGGAAATGGAAATGGAAGAAATGCTATTGCAATGCTTTGAGCTACTGTCCAATACAGTAAGAAAGTCTTATGACAGGCAACAGAGCAACATTTAACGTAAAGATACTTAGGAAACAGTTCCTTGTGGTAACAACACTTCCTGCTTCTTTAAAACATTTACTTGGTTGTGCTTTCAAATTTTACATCAAATTGAAATTAACATGCCTTTTTCCTAAGCTTCAATGTCTTCTTTTTAACAGTACTTCATTTATCCAACGTCACGTCTGGAAATCTTGAGCATTTAAGGTCAACAGACCAAACCTGAGTGGAATTCTGGAGACATCCTGGTCACACTTGAAAACAATTTAAATGATAATGAAGGGGCTTTTAATTCTTTCATGTTTCAAGGAAATGATTACCACATGACCCATGACCAATGCCATTTTAAAGAGACAACTATAAAATGAGGAATAATGTTGAACCTTTATCCCTATTAGTATTATTTGTAAACTTTCTAAAATAGTTCATGATCAATTTGTTTTGATGCCAAATGGACTTTGAAGTTCATAAACTTTCTTGAGCTTTTAAAACAATAATAAAATATCAGAAGTCCCATGGATACAAGATTAGTGAGTCAGAAATAAAGCGAAAGGTGACCTGAGCATTCTCGCATCAGTACTGGCATGGCTTTCAAAAAAGATGCTTCTTCAAAGAAGGAGACAAATTTTATTCGGTGCAATAATTAATTCAACAACAAAGTGAATCCTTTCTTGGATCATTCTGTTTCATATGGATTCTGAAACAAAAGCTGTAAAAAAAAACCTTAGCTGGTAAATTTGAAAATTCATTATTTAATATTTAAATGGAATGGTGTACATTTCGCAAAATGTGCTGCTCAACAAGAAAATTTGCAGGCACTGTGATTGTAGTTCATACACAAAAATGCTGGAGAAACTCAGCAAGTCATGCAGGATCCATATGAACTAAACATATAAAACCAATGCTTTGAGCCTGAGCTTTCATCAGACCTTGATAAAGGGATCAGGCCCAAAACATTGGTTATATATCTTAGCCTGCTAAGGATGCTGCAGGTCCTGTTAAGTTTCTCCTGCACTTATATGCATTAAAAATAAAATGTGCTTCAATCATTATCCTGCAGGAGTTCTACTTATAAGTACTTAATATAACAATAGGTATTGATATTAACACAATCATGTAGCAACACATTGAAATGTTAAATATTGTCTTTATCTTTTGGTTCACAAAAAAATCATATTTTGTAGTTATTTAATGGTGCCATCACATTGATTGTTTAAACTAATTGATTGTTCCTTTATATTTTCCTATCACATCCATATTTTCCTCTATCTTCTATTATTGAGGTCGTAGACTTTGCTTTGCAATGGCTCCATGGGCATCTTTCATGTTTTGATCATTCAAACTGATCATAATGATGTGTAATCCCACAGGCTTATTTTCTCTTCATTCCACTGATCTACTGCAAATTCTCTTCAAGCTATGCTTACTTTGAAGAAGATTTCCTCCTTTCTTCAACAGAACATTGTGAGTCTCTCTGTCTCACTATTCTCCCTTTGTAGTTTCTGCTGCTCCTCTGCTCCTAGATATCTTCTGTCCCCATGGGTAGGTTCAGTGAATCTGTCTAAATTAGGAATCATTACTTAGTGTTCCTTTTCTTTCCTTAACCGGTATTTACACAAATGTAAAGTGAAACACATCATGTAATTTTCAGTCTGCACTCAAAGCAATTACAGAGTCATTATCTTTAATGTTGTATGAACTAATTTATTACAGATTCAGATAATAAAAATTTGTGACTGAAAATCTGTAACTTAGTTTTCACTTTTAGCTTGGAAGAAGCAAATTATCTTGTCTGTTTATGGTGAAGCTATAAGACATAGGAGTAGAAATAGGCTGTTCAATTAATCCACCCTTTAATCTGATCTGATCCATTTTCCCACTCAGCCCCACTGTATGGCCTTCTCCCCATAATCTTTGATGCCCTGGATAATCAAGAACCTATCTTGAATATCTTGAACTCTGTCTTAAATATACCCAATGAACTGGCTTCACAACTTCCTGTAACAATAAATTCCACGGATTTACCATCCTCTGGCTGAAGAAATTTCTCCGCATTTCTGTCCTAAACAGTCACCCTTAAATCCTGAAGTTGTGCCCTCTTGTCCTAACATTTCTTACCATGGGAAACAATCTTTCTACATTTACATTGTCCACGCCTTGCAGAATTTGAAATATTTCAATGAGATTCCTCCTCGTTTTCTTAAATCCCAATGAGTATAGAGCTGTCAAATACTTGTCATATGCGCAACATTCAGAACTGTTGCGCGTATATTCACTTTGTTACAGGAGTTGGGCATACAGCCCTGAAAACAAGTTCTCCTGTTCAATTACAGGCAGTCCCCGGGTTACGAAACTTAGGATTACAAACAACTCATACTTATGAACGGGCTGTTCCCCAACTGGCGCACGTGCATTATGCCACAATTTGCACGTGTGCATAAATGTATATAATGTTACCTCACGAATACTAAATAAGAACCATAAGTACCTTTTCTGCTTTGCATACAAATTCACCTTATGGACAGACCCAGATAACAGAACACATTCGTAACCTGGAGACTGCCTGTATTGCATAGTTAATATGTTTTAACTCCATTTACTTACCTTTGTTCTAAATCCTCTGATGTACTTAAATTACATTTTTTTTCTGTACAAACAATGAAGTGCAAAACTGAAATATGGTCTAATCCAGTCTGAGAAATTCCCATGACATTTTCCACATTGTTTTTCTATCCCATCATCCTTTGAAGTTGACATCAACAGATAGTATTACTTCACTGGATTATGCTTGACACTAACCATAAATACATATTACAGTTAGTTATTCCTTATTAATTATTATCAGCTAACTCAAAATACTGCATATCTACACAAATCGCAAAAAAATGTTTTGAAGGATATGAGCATTCCACATGCATAAGAATGTCCACACACAGAAGATGCCTCACATAGATGTTATGAGCCCAGTGGACCCCAAAACCCAGCAGCATAGATATTCACCAAGACAAATGGTTACTTAAACAAAAGTTGCTTTTAATTATCTTTAAACATGGAAACAGGATCAAACTTTATCTTATCATTATTAACTAACCTAACTTAACCCCTTTCTAATTCTAAGCACACGTGTATGTAATGAGTGTGTAAATTCAGAAAAGTTCTTTGGTTCACAGTCTAATCTCACTTCTCATTCTTCCAAGTTCACTGGTTGCAGACAATACTGTGCACAGAATTTAACATTTATAAAGTTCACCAGGCTTTGGTGCTTGAAAGGTCAATGAAGGTTTACAATACATCCTATTCCTCTTGATCAGCCTTAAACCCAATGAGATGAACATTGATTTTTTTCTCTCTCTAATCTGAGGTAACCCCCAGCCGCTGTATCAGAAATGTACGGGCTATATCTATGTCAGGAAGGTTCTTGTCGGGTTTCAGAGAGAGATTTGTTGTTCGCTGGACACTCACAAATGATTCCTTTTAAATAGCCACTTTAGTGTCTTGCTGAAGAAACTTACCCCTTCAGGGTTCTTTCTTTCAGGTCACCACAGAGTTCCTTTTTTGTTTCCCTTACTTCAAGTGAAACTTTAGGCTGCCAGTCCTCTCCTCTTGTATGAACCATGAGGGCTTTGACCGGCTGAACTAAGCACTCACAGCCCATCTTCTGAATGGGGTTTTCCACAAGCTTGCCAGCTTGTCCTGTTCCAGTCCCAGCTGCTGCTGCTGACTGTAAAAGTGCAGAGCTGATCTCTCTCTCTCTCTCTCTCTCTCTCTCTCTCTCTCTCTCTCTCTCTCTCTCTCTCTCTCTCTCTTTCTCTCTCTCCCTTCCCCTCTCTCTCTCAGAGAGAAAGCCCGTTTTATTTTCTCTGCTTGCAAAACCACATGACCCTCTTAGTTCCACTCCAGAGAGCCTGCAGCTCCAATGAGTTCTTTCATCTGTGGCCTTTTTATAAACAACAATCCATTTGTGAAGTCTCTTGGGCACTCTCCAAACCTTTTGTAAAGGCACTTGGCGATGGCCTGTCTAGCATGAGCAGAGCTCGAGTATTTTCAATGAGATCTGTTTTCAAGTGTTTGTATGTGATCTACACTAAAAACCCTGCCCCAATTTATCTCCCAAAATTATATCTATACCCAATACAAACACAACATAGATATACAAATACACATTGGACACAAATGCACAAAGAGAACATATACCTTGTGGCAAATCAATCACACTTACAAAATTTAGTAATTACATTGTATTATAATATGGTCTCATCTCTAAATAGCTCCCAAGATCACAGATCCAATGCCTTTATTGACCTTTGTAGCTCCGTTGCAGTGACTGCAGGCATTCTCTCCTGATAGGGTACTGATCTAATAAAATTCTTTATCTTGTTTCCAAAATGTACATAATGACTTAGCTTTTGCTGAAGGTATCAAATTGTGTATTTACACTTGTAGTTTTAAAGCATTTTGAGAACTGTTCACTTCTGAAAGTGGTTCACTCACCACAAACATTAATGAACTGATCAGATGTCATTGTCTTTGAAAGGAGCTAGAAAAAATATTGTATTGAGATGAATTTAGCAATTTTACCCACCTTACATTTATTCAACAGGAATACTTACACATTTCAAAACACACATCAGCACCTCAGTGATAAAATATATTCCCCCTCTTCAAAAATGAAATACTAATTTAAACAGAGGGTGGTGCGTGTATGAAATGTGCTACTGGAGGAGGTGGTTGGGGCAGGTACCATTGCAACATTTGAGGAAAATTTGGACAGATGGGTATAGAATGATATGGGCCACACACAAGCTGGTGAGACTGGCGAAGGTGGGACATTTTGGTTAGGATGGACAAGTTGGGCAGAAGGGCCTGTTTCCATGATGTTTGACTCTAATTTATCTCCAATCTTATGGATCATAGATGTTTGGTAAACAAGAAAATCTGTAGATTCTGGGGTCTAGTTCCTGAAGAAGGCCTCAAACCCAAAACGTTGACTGCCTTTCACTTCCTGGGGATACTGAGTTGGGCTGATGATAGATGTTTAGTGACCTTAAAATTCATCTTTCTCTCAAGAAGGTCTGTAAAGTCAGAAATTTCCTCAGTGTTATGTCCTGGCCGAAGCTTTGAAGAGTATCAGGCAAGGGATAATTATATTCAATATTCAACTTATTTGTATACATGCACATCTCATACTACAGGTAACAAGTTATCGGCAACACATAGAGTCATGACTGAAAATATTGTTTCAGCTGGAAGAAAAAGAGAAGAATTATTTCCCCAGTGACAATTTGCATAACTAAGAATCAGAAATGTCACATCAAAATTTGTGGAGAACACCAAATTGAGTTCTGCAATTAAACCTGAGGAAGATGATGATAAAGTACATTTCAACAAACTTAAAGAATGAACAATAAATGACATAGAGTTCAATATTGTGAGCTTACATTTTGGCAGGAAAGATGAGGATACCATCAAATTCTTAGAGAATTAAACAGTTAAGGAATACATATTTATAAATTATTCTGAGTAGCAACACATGTTAAGGAAAGCTTTCAAACTGAAAACAGGGCTTGGTGTCTAATTCTGGAAAATCAAATTTTACAAATGGAAACATGATGTTAAATTTCTACAGAAGGTTGATTAAGCTTGGGTTCAAATTCCGACAGCCTATTTAAAATCAATAACTTAAATGCATCTGGAATAACGATCTACTGTCAGTAATAGTGAGTATGAATTTATTTTATTATCATAAAAGCCATTTCAGTTTACAAATGTTCTTTGTTCTCTAATTTCACCTTCACATAAATATAGTCAGTGATGTAATTCATTTCAAGAGAATGGCAATGAGCAACATGGTCTAATCTTTATCAGCCTAAAGCTTTATTCCTTTCTCTCTTACATGCTTATCCAGATTTATTAAATGACATTCATGCCATGGACTTTAAAAACTAAATTTGGTAATGGGTATTGCCAGGACTTGTGTTACAGGTGAGGACTTTATTCCCTAGATCTTAAAAGAATGAGGGCACATTTGATAGAGGTATGCAAAATTATGAGGAGTATAGAGTAAATGCAAGCAAGCTTTTCAACTGAGGTTAGGTGAGACATAAATAGAGGACATGGGCTAAGAGCGCAAAGGAACATTGGTGTGAACATTTTCCCACAGGCATAACACAGATTAGATGGCTGAAGAAGCCTGTTTCTGTGCTTTGGTGTTCTCTGATTCTATCATCTCCTTACCACTCTCCTGGTAAAATATCCAATAAATTACATTTGTTTTTTTGTGATATTGTTCCTTTAATTAATTTTGAATGGGAAAATTAAAAGTTCTTAATTTTAAAGACTTGTTATAGGTCCCTATGTCTCTGCCCCACCCTGCACACCACGCCCTTTTGATCAGCATACAGACAAAATTTGATTTGAATTTAGTATGTCCTTGATTTTTAATTTTTATCCCTTTTGAATACATTTCTAGGCTGGCTTGTGCTGTGCCCCTATTCATCACATTTTGCAGGGATTTATCATTTTGATGATCTTAATTCCTTTGCTTCTCCACTCTACACAGGTCCTTACTTTCCAAACAAAAGACATGCCTCCTTATTCTCACTAAAATAGAATTTCTTTGTAAGGTTTTGTTTGTAAGGTTTCATTTGATGAATATAAATAAAATCATTAATGATGCTCAGGCTGTCTCATTTTTGTTTTCAGAGTAGTTGTCCATCGCTTTAGTTCTCTGACTCATTCTGATAATGACGTCAATCTTTAGACTCCAGCAATTTGCCAACAAACGAACCCTCAATGTAAGCTCAAGGAACAGCATTCCATCTTTCCACATGGACACATTGCAACCCTTGGGATTTCAATATTTTCAGATAACCAGCTTTCCTCTTTGTTTCAAACTTGATCTAAGGAAATCTACCTGAAACATTCACTCTGTTTACCTCTCTATGCAGATGCTTCCTGATCTGCTGGCATTTCATTTTATTTCCGATTTCCAGAAACTGTACATCATCTTTTCCACTCTTTGCCTTCAATCATCTCCTTCTATTTAATAGTCATAACCTTTTTATCCCCCAGAGTAGTTGAATCTAACATTAGAAGCCTTAGGTTTACGGTGAGAGGAAAAAGGGCCATCTTCTTCACACAGAGTGTGGTGGACATGTGGAATGAGCTGCTAGACGAAGTGATGGATGGGGATTTTTGTAACATTCAAAACACATTTAGGTACATGGATACAAAAGGTTGAGAGAGATATAGACTGAATGGAGGCAATGTGACCAGCTTGGTCAGCATGGACGATTTCTGCACTGTAGAACTCTATATAAATGTCTTCAGATAAATCAGCGATGATTAACAAGAGCATTTATGACTCCTGGAGTAACGTGAAGAATGGAAGAAAAGTATGGAAGAACAGTGGCCTTGGGGGTCTAAATCCATAGATATCTCAAGGTTGCCATGCATATTGATATGTTAGTTAAAAAGGCTTATAGTGTGCTGGCCTTCATTAGTCAGGGGATTAACTTCAAGAGTCATTGGAGATCTGTAGAAGTTTAGTTAGATCAGACTTGTAATATTGTGTTCAGTTCTGGTCACCTCGTTAGAGGAAGCCTGTGGAAGCTATGGGAGGGTGCAGAGGAGATTTGCCCAGATGATGCCTGGATTGGAGAATATGCCTAATGAGTAAAGGTCAACAGAGATAGGATTTTTTTTTCTCTTTGGAGCAATGAAGGATGAGAAGTGACTTAACAGAGGTTTACAAGAACCATTATTTCCCAGGGGTGAGAGTAGCAAACACCAGAGGACATCTGTAAAAGGTGAGGGGATGAAAGTTTAGGGGAGATGTCAGGTTTACGTTTTTTTTATACAGAAAGAAGCGAGTGCTTCAAATGTATTGCCAGGGTTAGTGGTGGAGGCTGGTGCAATAGAGACTTTGAAAATATTCTTAGACAAGCACATGGATTCAAGAAAAATAGAAGGTTATGGGTGTAAGGTAGGGAAGGTTTAGTTTATTGAGTAGGTTTATATAGGTCAGCACAACTTTATGGGCTGAAGGACCAGAACTCTGCAGTAATATGTTCTATGGCTTCTACCCTACTGCTGCTGGATTGTAACTGCCTAATTCTTTCTATTATCTCCATCACCCTAGCCTGAAAAAAACATCAATCTTAGCAAGAGTGTTGCTGGCAGATGATCAAAGCTCTAAAGCACCCATAACCATTGTCTTCCTCAGGTAAGCCACTCAGACAGTCTGTCAACTCCCAGCCAAAATTTAAGAGATGCACTGAAGTCCCATCATGATTTCTCTACCAGGAAGAATAAGGATTGTTTCCATTGAAACGATCAAGAGATTGCAGAAATAATTAAGCCAGGTGTACATTTCTGAAATGAAAACTCCATCACTCTTCTAAGGAAAGTCTATAGGTACCTGAAGGAAGACCCCTAGCAACTCATGGTCAGCCATAAGATGCAGAGCTTCATCAGAACTGTAAAGTTAATCTACAGCCCAGATATCAAGAGGCATGGCCTATTCAGCAAAAATAAATTGGCAAACATATCTAGAATAGAGATGGTCAATGCCTGCTGTAGGATCCCTTTGAAGACCTCCTGAACTGTAACTCAGTTCTTGATCTGGGCATCCTCAAATCTATTGCACAGATTTATTCACTTCCAGAGTACATAAATGACATCACATACAACCCTGAGATTCTTTTTCCTGCAGACGAGGCAGAATTACCTCTTAATGACAGTGCAAAAAATAAACTGAGTGAACATGTAAACAAATAAAGAAATATAAATAAACTGTGCAATACAGGGAATAAAAAAGTATAAATAAAGTAAGAGTCCTTAAATAAATCCCTCATTGAGTTTGTTGTTGAAGAGTCTGATGGTAGATGGGTAGCAGCTGTTCGTGAACCTCATGGTGCGGGTCTTGTGGCATCTATACCCTCTTTCCTGATGGTAGCAGTGAGAACAGAGCATATGCTGAGTGGTGTGGATATTTGATGATTGTTGCTGCTCTCTGATGGCAGTGTTCCCTGTAGATGTTCTTGGTGGTGGAGAGAGTTTACCTTTGATGTTCTGGGCTGTGTCTACTATCTTTTGCAGGGAATTGCACTCAGGGGTATTGGTGTGCCTATACCTGACCATGATGTAGCTGGTCAGCACACTTTCCACCACACATCTGCTGAAATTTGCTAGGGTTTCCAATGTCATGCCAAACATCCACAAACTCCTGAGGAAATAGCAGCATTGATATGCTTTCTTCATGTTGCCATTTATGTGTTGGGTCCAGAAAATATCCTCCAAGATAGTGACTCCTAAGAACTTAAATTTTCTCAGCCTCTCCACCTCTGATCTCTCAATGATCAGTGGATCGTACATCTCTGGTTTTCCCTTCCTGAATTCAACACTTTGCATTAATTGAGAGCCATCCTTCAATGAAGCCCAACACTGATGATAAAATTGAGCATCACCTTTAATATTTTTGGCTGATTGAGGAATAGTTTGGAGAAGATTTCAAACCTGACTCAAAAACTATGGTCTTTCAGGGAGCGTCAGGTATGTTGTCTCCAAATATAAATGAATTAAATATCTCCAATATTGAAATCCTAATTGCATGCAATCATTTCTGCTGGATAAGCCATATTTTTCACAGGGCTGACAGTAGACTTCTGAAATTGATACTCTATTTAGAGACATGTCACAAGTGAAAATTACAGGTGACAGAGGAAAAGGTTAAAGTTTGTACTGAAAGCTTCCTTGAAAAAATGCAACATCCTCACCAGCTCGGGAATATTTGGTCCATGATGTGGAGAAGAGGCCTTCAGGATGGTATAGGGAATTAAGAATTAATGTATTGGGAGTAGACAAAATCCCTGCTGGATGTATGGTAGTGCAAAAGGATTGGGCTACCTTCCAAACTCTCCAATCTCCTGCACTCTCAGCCATTTTCTGCCCCATTTGTCAAAGATTCTGCATTTCCCACATTGGTCTCACCCGTCACCAGCAAAACTGGAGTGGAAGTAAATAACCTTGGTGAAAAAGGAAGACATCAATACACGAGATTTAAATGAAACATAATTAGCTACTAATTAATTCCCAATTAATCAAGCTAAAAAAATATCATTGCAACAGCGCAATTTAGTCACCAAATTTTATTTCAAGTGGAAGATATTTTAAAGGCAAGATGGGACATTCTAATGCAACCATAGAGGGCATTTCACACTTTTGCCATACATGAATTTCAGGTCAAATACATTTGTGGCACTTTTAAACTGAAGATTCACAAATATTACACAAATATTACACAATGCAGTTTGCATTCATGCAAGTTGTAGAATCGTCCAGACTCTCAGCTTTCAAGAATCTTCAACATTCTTCCATATATGTAAAAGACTTCCTGACAGTGCATACAGGTATTATGATTTATAAAGCCAAAAATACTTCACTGACAATTTTCTTGTAACAAATGGAGGCATATGCCTTGTCAGCCACAAAAAAAAACATTGTTGCTGTTGAAGCTGTAGCAAAAGCAACAAATGTAGGTCCATCGCCTTTCATTAAGAAAAGTCAATTCCTTAGCAGCTCTGATGAAGCTTGAAGACTCAAGAAATTATAACAGTCTTTTCTCTGTGTCGATGTTGGATAGATCCATCTGTATTGCATTGTGTATTGGAAATCACCCCATACAGTTAAACAGCTCCTTGAGGATTGATACATTCTTCATAATATATGTACTCCCCTTGCAATTGATTATTCTGACAAAGCTTAACACTCATCACCACAAGTGCCTGGTCTCTTTTAATAAATCCCAGTGAAATTCTTTCATGTTGCAGATCTGGTATTTTGATTTTGGCACCATTCTCACCCTTTCCACACAAGCCCTCCCCCAGACACTAACATTCTGGTAAAGTAAGTGAAGCTACATTTCCTGACAGGAAACTAGAGACCACCTCCACAAATATTTCTGAGTACTTCAATCCAAGGATCTAAAGTGCAGCTGTAATATATGAATCAGAGGAGGTGGTGGTTATTACTTCAGTGCAAATAAATAATATAGGTCGGCTATTTCTTTACTCTTAGCCTAAAAGCATCGCTGATATTTAAATGAAAAAAAAAGTGGTTATTCAAATATCAAAATACTCCTGTTCGCAATTCTAATGTTTCCCTTTAAAACAGAGTTTTTTACTCCCACACAACATTTATTCATTCTGTGAAGATGGTCAAATGGATAAAGGAGAATGGGTGAATAATTATTTCCACTACAATGCGTGAAATTCGTATTGTGTGGGCAGTAATGAGTGCTGTGCAACATTTTGATGTGTGTGATGGATTTTTCTCAAACATAATAGAGATATATTTTACGGATAGGCTCCTGCAAATGAAAGTAGAGCATAGAGACTGAAGATTATTATTTGTCACTGAAACAGTGCTGCAGTTCAGGGCAGGAAATTTTGCTCCCCTTTGTTTTGTTTGTAACTAAACACCCCAACATGAACCAGGTTGATACCTCCTATTTACTGTTGCAAATTAGTGTGGCAATTGTGTGGAGCAGATTCAGACTTGGTCATCAGCCTCTTTGGGGCAAAAATGATATTTTTCACAAATGACTATCTCAGGACATGTTTAAAACAGCATCGCTCATGAATGAGTTGTGATAGGGAGTAGTTGCAAGTATTGGTGCAAATTATCCAGGATCCAGGATCCAGGATCTGTTAGAGAAAATGGACTTTCTGAGCAGTGCAGACATTGGGCTTGCTCTGTTCAATTTTGCTAGTCTTGGACACAATATGTCAAGTGGTAGTAAGAATCCAGAGAGGTTGGAGCATTTTGATATTAAATTACAATCTCCTCTGACTTACTTTTTTTTCTGATTTGAGATGCAATTTAATATTCAATTGTATTTCTCTTGATTGCTGTTCCACAGTATCTGGACTTTGCTAAGACACCTATATTCTCGATTTTGACCAGCCCTATCCATGTAAATTCAATTGAATGTGCAATCATTCTTCCATCACATTTAATGATTTACGCATAGCTTATATCTTCTATTGAGCTGTTCATTTAACCTCTTACACCTTCACAAGGAGTATAGTGGAAATGTGGGATGAGCTGCCAGCTGAAGTGATGAATGCGGGCTCATTTTTCATACTTAAGAAAAAAAATTGGACAACCACATTGATGAGAGGGGGATTGAGGGCTATGGACTGGATGCATCAGTGGGACTAGGCAGAATAATTGTTTGGAACAGACTAGATGGGCTGAAGAGCCTGTTTTCTGTGCTGCAATGTTCTATGGTTGTATGGCTCTAATGGTTAATTTGGCTGACCCCTGACCAACTTTGACAGAGGTGTATATACACCATTACATTTACATCAAATTATAACAATTAAATTGTTGGTATTATTTATTAAACATTAAATAATTGTGCCATTTTAAATTAGTGGGAACTGCTTTGAATCGATGTGAACCTGAAAGTGGCACTGTAATCGAGAATTCAAGGTCCAGCATGTACAAAAGCCAGGAACGGTCACATCATTATGTTTTAGGTGACACACACCATCAAATTGTACACAGCTTTCATTTGCACTCTGATAATTTTTATTCTGGGAAATAATAATTTTTGCTGAACTTGAGACAGCTAGAAGTGTGAAGTTGTATTCGTGAGAGAGGCAATGTTTAGGAATATTAGCCCAGTGACCGCGCCACAGATACCAGTCCAACATTGTCAGTTGGAGTCCAGGGCTACAGATTTTGCTTTTAGAATCAGAATCAAAATGTATTGTTTTGTGGCAGCATTACAGTGAAAATATTGCTATAAAATTACATTTAGTGGTTAGGGCATTGCTATTAGAGTGCCAGCGATGTTGTCCAGGACTTGAATCCCGCGCTGTCTGTAAGGAGTTTGAACATTCTCTCCATGATTGCATGGGTTTCCTCCAGATGCTCCGATTTCCTCCCACTGTGCAATATGTTGTAGGTCAATTGGGTGTAATTTGGCATCCCAGGCTTGTGGACTGAAAGGGCCTGTTACTGTGCTGTATGTCTAAAAATTTAAAAATAAATAAATGAATTAGTGCAAAAAATAAAAGAAAGTGAGGTAGTGACTGTATTTCTTTGTCTATTTAGAAATCTGATGGTAGACAAATTTCCTGGTGTCCTTTCCTAATGTAATATGGTGGATAAAGGGAAGTCAGTAAATGTAGTGTATTTTGATGTTTCGGAATGATCACATCAGCGGTTATTGCCATGATAAAGTGAATGGAGATAAATGGATCAATAATTAGTGAGTGTCATAGGAATCCATGGCGGGTCCACATCTAGTTAGGATCTATGCTAAGAACAGATGAAAGGTGAGGACTGCCATGAGAATAGATAGCTCATGTCCTTCAAACAACTGAAGGATAAATAGTATTTGCCTAATGGAACCTTACACTACCTTCTACTGTTAAGATCCTTCCTGAGCGGAAAATGGGGCCCTACCATGACCCCACCTGAAGGAACGAGGTGGAAAAGCTACTTTGACTGAGAGGTGCTCCCAAATTTATATCCAGTATATACTTTGCGCTTCAAAATGAGAGTCCAAACCGGGCCTGCAGTGATCGAGGGGGAGGTGGAAGTCAGACTTGGGAATAATGACCGATGAAGAGTATTAGTCAGATTGTGTTGGTAGGAATCAATTGCACAAAGAATGGAAGTTGCCGAAACTGAAGGCTTTTATTTGCAAGAGATGGACAGCCTCCCTGTGTTGGTCACCCGAACTGACCCGGACTCGAACTGGGGCCAGTCTTTTGGCATGACAGCCTTTATGGGAAAGAAAGGGGAGGAGTCACAAGCTGGCCAGTGAGACCAGGGTCAACCAGGAAAGGTTATATTATTTACATCTGACAAATATGTACAATAGTGGTTTCACCACAATCTCAGACCACAAAAATTACATAAAGGAAAATCAAAGATATCAGAAATGTACTTCAGGTGTGGGCTAGAAATTGTTACCTTTATGCACTCCTCATGGACCTGCGTGAAGGTGAGACCCTTTTGGTTGGTATTATCTAATCTATTAACTAGGATTACGGGAACAAACTTCCCACTGGATCCAGAGCTATATTTATTGGGAAGCCTAGAAGACTTGGGCAGAACATTAACTAAATTCCAAATTAAATTTGTAGATATTGCCCTGTCAGTTACAAAAAAAAATGCATTGCGATCACTCAGAAATCTGACCCCCACTCATCACTTGGAGATGCACAACTGTGTGCCCAGGGAGGAAATAGCACATAATTTAAGAAAAAAATACGATACTTTTGTCAAAATATGGCAACCTTATTTAGAGCACTTTGGTGCACAGCTATAACAACAGCCCACAGTTCTAAAAAGCTAACAAAATACATAAAGACAACAGCAGTGAAGCACCTCAAAGAGTGGAAGTCAATTAGAAAAACTGGTGGTATGCTGAATTTCTCTTTTCTTTTTTTTCTTTTTACCATTTTTTGTCACTTCAATTGTTTTAGTTGATTAATTGTTTTAGTTTTGAATCAAATATTGTATTTGATAGTGTTCTGGGGGAGGGAAGGAAATTACAAGTAAGCTGGCATAGTATTTGTATCTGAGAAGTGAATTATACTAAATGAAAGTGTAAAAACATTAAAAAGGATTGCTTTTATTCACAGGTGATGTAAATGCCAAGCAATTGAAGCATGCCCAGATGTAAAATTAAGTGTTCCTCCTCCAATTTTCTGGTGGTCTTGGTAGGAGAGAACATGAGGCCATGGACAGAGATGTCAGCATTGGAGTAGGGTGTGGAATTTAAGTATTTGACCACCTTGCTCCAGAGCCTGTATAACGGAAAAAATGTAGAATGTTTTGAACAAATTTAAATTTAGTAAAGGTAGCCCCTGACTAACGACTGTAATTGGGACTAAAGGATCAGTCATACCTTGAAGTGAACATAAGTCAGAATTTTGCCTGCGGACATGGAGTACTAAAGTCTTGAAGCAAACTTTTTAAATTAATGTTGTATTTGACAAACTATAACAGGGATACAGAGCATGTAAGAGCCAAAATATGCGTACATACTTTGTTAGTCAGCGTTCTGAGGTCCATAGGCTGGGCACGGCCATTTTGATTCCTGTGTGCATTTGTGGGTCTTCAGTTGGTGCATGCATGGTGGGTTTGCGAATTGGAGTTCGGTTGGTGCATGTGCGAGAATTAAGCGCCCTGTTGATATAGAATATGTGCCTTTAACTCTCACTCATGCACCAACCAAACTCCAATACGCGAACTCACCATGCATGTGCCAACTGAAGACTCACGTATGCACAGAGGTATCAAGATGGCCGAACCCAGCCTATCGACCCTGGGACGCTGACTAACAAAGTAAACTTGCACATTTTGGCTCTTACATGCCCTATATCCCTGTTATAGTTTGTTAATTACAACAGAAACTGCATAAATTATATATTTTTCCTCAAATATATAATTTTAAAAACATTTGGTTGTATGTATGGATGGCCGCAAGTCACATAAGAACCAAGTCGGGGCAAAAAGGTGAATGAACTCTTCCCAAAGATCATTAATAGTGAGAAGAAATTGCCTGGCTGGATTTTGGGAAATTAACTAAAAAAAAACTTGAGATAGTAAATTAACTGGCAGTTTTGCTTGCTTAGATAAAAAACTTGATGATACCTAAGAACCCAAATTCAACTTCATCCTGGTACCTGAGGAACAACCTGTTTGTTGGCCAAACCCATCCTACTGCTCAATATGGGAAATGTTATCAAGCTCCTGCAAGCCACCTGCAGAAATATACCCACAATGCTTTGTTGCGCATGTGACTCCTGAGAGTAACAAGTGGATTCTGGAATTGCCAGCAGGGGAGCAACCAAAATTTTGTGAATAACATATTCAAATGACAGTTCCTCCCTTCTCTACAGGGCACAAAGGTTTTCCCACTGTTATGGTCATGACTGTACATACAGGTTAGGATCATAGAGAGGTGATGTATTTGACAGAAATTCCTTCCTGCAACTCCTCTGGAAGTTTTATTTGATTATGATAATGGAAAATTGTAAATGGCAGGCTCTGTTGATTTAAGTATTGTTGTGGTCTAGGTATATTAATCATGGATGATAAATTGAAGGAAACAAAAGGGGAAACCAATGAGGTTAAAGTAACCATCAATATATCTATATTACAACTTTAAGATTTAGTTGTGATTTGACCCTGTTGATAAGAACTAGCCCATTGGTTCAATGGGAATTGATACCTATTTAATGACAACTAAAAAGCTGCCCACCACTTACTGGGGTTAAACAAGAAAGTTTGCAGACACTGTGATTGTAGTTTTCACAAAAATGGTGCAGAAACTCAGCAAGTCAAGTAGTCTTCTTTATCTTCTTTTTTCTTTGGCTTGGCTTCGCGGACGAAGATTTATGGAGGGGGTAAATGTCCATGTCAGCTGCAGGCTCGTTGGTGACTGACAAGACCGATGCGGGATAGGCAGACACGGTTGCAGCGGTTGCAGGGGAAAATTGGTTAGCTGGGGTTGGGTGTTGGGTTTTTTCTCCTTTGTGTTTTGTCAGTGAGGTGGGCTCTGCGGTCTTCTTCAAAGGAGGTTGCTGCCCGCCGAACTGTGAGGCACCAAGATGCACGGTTTGAGGCGATATCAGCCCACTGGCGGTGGTCAAGGTGGTAGGCACCAAGAGATTTCTTTAGGCAGTCCTTGTACCTCTTCTTTGGTGCACTTCTGACACGATGGCTAGTGGAGAGCTCGCCATATAACATGATCTTGGGAAGGCGATGGTCCTCCATTCTGGAGACGTGACCCACCCAGCGCAGCTGGATCTTCAGCAGCGTGGACTGGTAAAGGTACATAACCAATGTTTCGGGCCTGTGCCCTTTATCAAGTTATGACCAAAAACCAGGCAGGTGCTGAATAAAGTGGTGGGGGTGGGTGGGCAGGGAAGGAGTCCAGGCCCACAGGTAAGAAAGAGGTCATGGATGGGAGGGCACAAGAGAAAGGCTGAGAAGTGATAGGCATAACAGATAGCTCTCTGAATGGGGAGGGAAGAGGGTGGAGAGATAGAGGAAAGGATTAAAGGGAATGGGGAAGTGAGAGAGAGAGACAGAGAGACAGACAGACAGACAGACAGACAGACAGACAGAGAGACAGACAGACAGACAGAGACAAGGGAGTGGCCTAGCAGAAACTGGAGAAGTCGATGTTAATGCCATCTAGTCAGAGAGTGACCAGACAGAATATTAGGTGTTGGTCCAACAAATTTTTGGGTAGCCTATTTGGTAGTACATGATGCAAAGGACAGATATGAGAGTGGGGCATGGGATTGAAATGGTTGGCTACTTGGAGATCCCCACCATTTCTGCAGACAGAGGGAATGTGCTCAACGAAATGATCTCAGTCTGTCTCCGATCTCTCCGATATAGAAAAAGCCACAATGTGGTGGCGGGGGGGTGGGGGGGGGGGTAGGCAGATGCAGTAGAAGACCCCCGCGGATTCACAAGTATTGCTTCAATCGGAAGGATTGTTTGAGGCCCTGAATGGTCGAGAGGGAGGAGGTGTGGGCACAAATATGGCACTTCCTCGGGAGGCAGGTATCAAGGGGGAGATTAACAGGAAGGGATAGTGACAAGAGATAGAGGGAGTGGTCCCCGTGAAGGGAGAAAAAGGAAGGAGGGGGGAAAATGTGTCTGGTAGTGGGAAATTGCAGAGGATAATATGTTGGATAATGGGCAGAGGCTGGTGGGGTGGTAGGTTTCAGTTGGCACTTTGTACATAGCTCTATTTTCCTTTTCGGATTAACACTAATGCTCACTATTAAACTTTTGACCTTGCTCATCACCTGTGTGCTCAAAGTAAACAAAAAGAACCCACAAAACTTCACTTAAAGTGCTGAGAACTGAAGAAGGCAGCAGGAGACATATGAACAACTGAAAACAGATGTCATACTCCTGATCAACATTTCACAGAGTACATTCTCTTGGCAATGAGCATCCCATCTCAAAACCACACCTAAGATATATTGCCAAAAGAAAATAATGCAATATCTTGTCAATCATCAGATGAGCTTTGGGCAAAATTCACTAAATCTTCCTGAATGTATTGCCCACCCTTTTAAAGTTGTTCATTTATGAAGCACATTCTGGCAGTATTCAAAAATTCTTACATTATGCATTAAGTCTTGGAAATACCTCCTGCTGCATTTGAAATAAATGCTCATTACTTTATATCTTGGAACAATATAATGGTTCATATTTAGTTCAATGAAAATAGATTATTATATTTTCTTGAAACAAACATATTTATATATTCACAAACAAATCTAGAACCTTCAGGAGAGTGAATCCAAGGAAAGCATCCAGCCCAGATGGAGTTCCTGGCCAAGTATTAAATGCTGACCAACTTACCAAAGTATTCATGGATGTCTTCCATATCTCATTCCAGCAGGGCATAGTACCCATCTTTTGAAACAGGTGTCAATCATACTGATTGTGGTGAACTGCTGTACACTCATTTCTCTAGCTCTGCCCCATTCTGTGACTGTACCTGTGGCTCCTCCCTCTTGACCCTGTATAAAGGCTCCAATACCTTAACCCCTCCCCAGAAAGCCTAGGTCACAGCACAGAATGACCTTCAAGTTTATTGTAAATAAAAGTCAATTCTGTAACTCGTTTTTTGAGTTAATGATAGTGCTTAACCGGTGTCCAAGAAGAATCTAGTAACCTGCCTTAATAACTATCAACCAGTAGCACTTACATCAACACTGATAAAGAGATTTGAAAGGCTGGTGTCAGCTCCTGTTTGAACGGTGACATGGATACATTCCAGTTTGCCTATCTACAGTGGATGCCATCTCACTGGCTCTACACAAAGCCCTGGAACATCTGAACAGCAATGATGTTCTTTAGCTGACCAGCTGCATTATGGTCTCGTATGGGAACACTAATATCCCAGAGCGTAAAGCCCTCCAAAAGGTACTGGACATAACCCAGGACATCACAGGTAAAACCCTCCCCACTATTGAGTACATCTATAGGGAACGTTGCCATTGGAGGGCAGCAGCAATTGTTTACATGTTTGCACTGTGTACAGTTTATTTTTTGCACTACCAATTAGTGGTAATTCTGCCTCACCCACAGGAAAAACATATCTCAGGGATGTATGTGATGTCATGTGTGACAATAAATCTGAGATCACCTAGCACACCTTCTGTTCTCGCTGCTGCCATCAAGAAAGAGGTATAAGTGCCACAAGACTCACATCATCAGGTTCAGGAATAGCTGCTACCCGTCCATAGTGAAGAACTAGGCCTCAATTTGGATGAAGCACAAAAAAATATTTATTATGATAGCCTTAGGTGTAGTAAAAAAATGTATAAGTTCAACCTGGAAATAAGAAGAGAGCCTGAGAGTACAGCAATGGTACATAGAAATGAATAAATGCATTTCATTGGAAAAAAATAACATATAATTTAAAAAATAACGTAACAGTATTCGAACAAATTTGGGAACTGTACATGTAACACAACAGAGGGGGTCTACCGCAGACCTCCACCCCCTAAAATGACAGAATGAGAAGAAGACGAAATGAACTGATCCAGTGTGTAAAAGTAGATAACACAATTTTCTTGTTTATTTTCATTGTGTGATGACATTGTTTAATGGGTTTATTGTATTGAATATGTTGAACATTGAGTGGGTGAGGAGGGGGGTGGGAAGGTGGGAGGGAAGGGAGGGGGGGGAAATGGGAGAAAATGACACTGTGTATATTCAAGAGGGAAATGTTCGTGTGTATTTTGGTTAATATGGTTCATAGTGTGAAAAATTAAAAAAAAAATTTAAATGACAAATTCAACCAGAGACTGATTTAAGGACTCTTACTTGTGCACTTTTTTGATTTTCTTTTTGTTCACTGTATTGCATGGTCAGTTTGTTTACATTCATTGTCCATTTACAGTTCTTTGATTGCTTACATCCTCATGCTATGGGCCGTTTATTTTTCTTTCATTATCAATTAGTGTCACGCATGCAGTAAAAAGGAATCTCAGGGTTGTATGTGATGTCATATATGCTTTCTGACAATAAATATGAAATTTAAATCCAACCTATTGTTCTTGCACTTTCAATGACGACAATTAAATCTCAGAACAGATGTAATATCTCTCAACTCAGTTCTCTCTCAATGATGAGGGTAGAAGCTCAGTGTCATGTGGAAAATAAAATCAGGCCCATTATTGCTTAGACATTCATTATCATTCCTTCAGTGATGTTAAATCTATATTCTGGAACATTGCTACCTAATAGTGGCTATAGAACAAAAAATGTCATCTCCTGAAGGTTAGGAAAACACAGTAAGTGAAACCATACCACTGCAGCCCACACATTCTAAGTGCAAATCAAAACTATGTTATACTGCAGCTCTCAAGCTTAATTAGCCAGGGCTCTAGCATTGTACATTTTGAAGTGGGAGTGCAGCTGTCAGTCTGATGCCATTGCATCTGGAATATACAGCAAGAAAACACATTTTGAAGTGTGTCAGCAAAATTCTTATTTGCAAGCTGAACTTTTTCACAGTGCAATCCTGCAGCACAGAGTATTTTGCTTGGATCATCATTTTTGAAAACAGTGTAGAAAAGTAATAGATGGAAAATCAGTCTTCTCACCCATGATTGCCAAGCATGCAATCCCTGCAAGCACGGTTCCCTCTTGGTAGCATGGTATCAGATCTATAAATAGCAAACTTCTGAACAATATGGCAATTACTTTTAGTAGTCATCCTTTCTTGCTAAAACTCTATACATCAACATTTGATGATGCTTGGACTTAAACAAAAGTTATTTTCCTTCAGATACTGTGGAAAGCTTTCCGACAACAGGGCATCATTGAAGAAGTTTTTCTGTTCTTGAGTGAAATGCAGAAAATAACCTGGAAAATGCTCAATAACAGTTGGAAAGGGGATCACTTCCTAGTTTAAAAAATTATAAATGTGCCAAAAGAGCAAATGAAAAAATCATAACTGATATTTCGAAAGTTGACAATCTAAAAAGAAAAAAAAATCCAAAATCATCTCAGGCTTGTGAATCAACTGAAAAATTTAAGATGACAGCCAGATGATGACATAAGTTAAATTATTCTTTAATTTCATGTGATTCAAGTGTTTGGGGTTTTGCCACATACACTGCAATCCTTCAGTGATTTCAGATAATTATTTAACATTACAGGAAGGATGTGGAAGCTATGGAGAAAACGCAGAGATGATTTATCAGGATGATGCCTGGATTGGAGAAAGTGTCTTATGAGGCAAGATTAACAGAGCATGGAGTTTTCTCTTTGGGGCAAGTAGGATAAGAGGTGACTTAATAGAGGTCCACAGTATTAAGGGAAGCATAGATAGAGTAGAGAGCAAGCATTTCCTCCAGAAATGCTGGTGGAACTCAGCAGGTCTAGTCACACCCGTAGGATGTAAAAATACTATACATTACCAACGTTTCTCTGGGGCTAGAATAGTAAACACCAGAGGACATCTGAACAAGGTGAGGGTACGGAGGTTTAGGGGAAACGTCATGGATGTTTTTTTTTTACACTGAGAGTAGGTGGGCACTTGGAATGTATTGCCTAGGGTGATGGTGGAGGCTTGTACAATAGTGACTTTTAAAAGATTCTTTGACGGGTACATGGATACATGAAAAATGAAAGGTTATGGGTATAAGGTAGGGAAGGTTTAGTTTGTTGAATGGGTTTCTATCGATCAGCACAAGAATTAACGTCTCGGTTTTAGAATCAATCTTGGGTAAGCAAACATCTTTTAGATGATCTCACTGTTTGAAATCATCCTGTACATTAATCCCTAAAAGCTAACATGAAAGTTCAATAAGCTGTGAAAAAGGCAAATGGCATGTTAGCTTTCATAAAGCATTCATAATGATGTCCTTCTGCAGTTGTGTGGTGAGACGACACCTGGAGTATTGTGTCCAGTTTTGGTCTCCTAATTTAAGGAAGCACATTCTCACTATTGAGGGAGTGCAGCATAGATTCACAAGGTTAGTTCCCAGGATGGCGGGATTGATGTATGCCGAAAGTTTGGATAAACTGGTGTTGTACACATTGGAATGTAGAAGGATGTGGAGGAGATATGATTGAGGTATGTAAGATTATTAAGGGATTGGACATGATAGAAACTCATTACATGATCCTGATGTTGGAGGAGACTAGGACTAGAGGCCATAGTTTAAGAATACAGGGAAGGCCCTTCAGGACAGAGAGGAGAAAAAATTATTTACCCAGAGAGCTGTTGGTCTGTGGAATGATTTGCCGCAGAGGGTGGTAGAGGTGGATTCTCTGGATAAGTTTAAGAGGGAGTTAGATAAGGTTCTTGTGGACCAGGGAATTAAGGGTGATGGGGAGAAGGCAGGGACAGGGTACTGATAGTGGAAGATCAGCCATGATCTAAATGAATGGTGTTGCTGGCTGGATGGGCTGAATAGCCTACTCCATCACCTATTGTTTATATTTACTCTCAAATAATTTGAGGATGATCTTTTCAAAAAATGAAGAAAAACTAGCAAAACATGTAGGATAAAAGTAGTGTTAAACAGGGTGAAAATTAATTGTCAAAACACAGAAATGCTGGTGGAATTCAGCAGGTCTAGTCACACCCGTAGGATGTTTTGATTACCAATGTTTCAGGCCTGAGCCCTTCCTCAAGATATGAATGAAAAAAGGTTGAAGAAAGAAAAGGGAAGGAATGGGAGGGAGTGGAACACAGACCAATAGACAAAAGGTGTTAATTGGATATGATGAGGAAAAGTGAAAATTGATTTTTTGACTCTGTGAAAGGAGACAGAAGGAAAAAGGGAGAGAAAGAGAGAGAGAGAGTGCAAGAAGAAAGAAGACAGGTGGAAGAAGATGGTGGTGGGAAGGGTTTAACAGAAACTGGAGGAGACAATATTAATGCCATCTGGTTGGAGGGTCACCAGATGGAAGATGAGCTGTGTTCCTCTAATTTGTGGGTGCTCTGGCAGTGCATGAGACCATGAATAGACATATCAAACAGACATGTATATTAAAAGTAAAAGGATAGTAAGGGAAAAAATTGGACCCCCTAGAAAATCAGAGTGGTCTTCTACATGTGGAGCCTTGCGAAATGGAGGAGATCTTGAACAATTTTTTTGCATCGGTATTTACGCAAGAAACAAGGATAGAAGGGAAAAAAAGGAAGTGTTAAGTCAAGTCACGTTTATTTGTCATTCATACCATAACCATTCCAGTGTGCAGGGAAAATGAGATAGCGTTTCTCCAGACCATGGAGCTGGTTATTTACATGGATAAATTACATCAGAAACTTTTTTTATAAATAACATATCACTTATAAATATCATGTTACTTATGTTACCCTTGTGTCCCTGGAGTTCAGAAGCCTCACAGCTTGGGGGGAAAAGCTGTTTCGTAATCTGGTGATGAGGGCCAAACACTTTGGTACCTCTTCTCAGAGGGCAGGAGGGAGAATAGATTGCAGGAGGTATGTGTGGAGTCCTTCTGAACGTTTATGGCTTTCTGCAAACAAGACCCATTATACATGTCCATCATGGCAAGGAGAAAGACCCCAATAATCCCCTCAGCAGTCTTTAATATCCACTGCAGGGATTTTCATTCTGAGATGGTGCAGTTAACATAACATAACAATTACAGCACGGAAACAGGCCATTAGGCCCTTCTAGTCCGCACCGAACCAAACACCCCTTTCTAGTCCCACCTCCCTGCACAATGCCCATAACCCTCCATCTTCTTCTCATCCATATACCTGTCCAACCTTTTCTTAAATAATACAATTGACTCCGCCGCCACTATTTCTCCCGGAAGATCATTCCACACGGCTACCACTCTCTGAGTAAAGAAGTTCCCCCTCATGTTACCTCTAAACCTCTGCCCCTTAATTCTTAACTCATGTCCTCTTGTTTTAATCTTTCCTCCTCTTAACCGAAATAGTCTATCTACATCCATTCTGTCTATCCCTTTCATAATCTTAAATACTTCTATCAAATCCCCTCTCAACCTTCTATGCTCCAAAGAATAAAGACCAAATCTGTCCAATCTCTCCCCATACTCCAGATGCTTAAACCCAGGCAACATTCTGGTAAACCTTCTCTGCACTCTCTCCACTCTGTTTATATCCTTCCTATAATTAGGTGACCAGAACTGCACACAGAACTCCAAATTAGGCCGCACCAACGTCTTATACAATCTTAACATCACCTCCCAACTCCTATATTCCATGCAATGATTGATAAAGGCCAGCATACTAAAAGCCTTCTTCACCACCCTATTCACATGAGTTTCTACATTCAGGGAACGATGTACCGTTACTCCTAAATCTTTCTGCTCTTCTGTATTCCTCAATGCTCTCCCATTTACCACGTATGTCCTATTCTGATTCTTCTTACCAAAATGAAGCACCTCACACTTATCAGCATTAAATTCCATCTGCCATTTTTCAGCCCACTTTTCTAAGCAGCCCAAATCCCTCTGCAATCCTTGAAAACCTTCTTCATTATCCACTATTCCACCTATCTTAGTATCGTCTGCATATTTACTAATCCAATTCACCACCCCATCATCTAGATCATTAATGTATATAACGAACAACAATGGGCCCAATACAGATCCTTGAGGCACACCACTGGTCACCGGCCTCCAACCTGACAGACAATTATCCACTACCACTCTTTGGCCTCTCCCTTTCAGCCAATGTTCAATCCATTTGACTATCTTAAAATTTATACCTAAAGACTGCACCTTCCTAACTAACCTTCCATGTGGTACCTTATCGAAGGCCTTACTGAAGTCCATATAGACAACATCCACTGCGCTACCCTCATCCACATTCCTAGTCACCTCTTCAAAAAATTCAATCAGATTGGTCAAACATGACCTTCCTCCCACAAATCCATGTTGAGTGCTCCTGATCAGACCCTGTCTATCCAGATGTTTATAAGTACTATCTCTAAGAATTTTCTCCATTAATTTACCTACCACAGATGTCAAACTTACAGGCCGATAGTTGCCAGGCTTCCTCCTTGAACCCTTTTTAAATAACGGAACCACATGCGCAATGCGCCAATCCTCCGGCACTGTCCCCATATCTAATGGCATTTGGAAAATTACCGCCAGAGCCTCTGCTATTTCCTCCTTCACTTCTCTCAATGTCCTGGGGAAGATCCCGTCTGGTCCCGGAGACTTATCCACCTTTATATTCTTCAAAAGCCTTAAAACTACACCTTTTGTAATCTCTATATTCCCCATATTTACCCAATTTGCTTTTTTTTATCTCACATCTCCCAATATCCTTCTCCTTAGTGAATACCAATATCTCCCCCATTTCTCTAGGCTCCACACACAGTTTTCCGCTCTGATTTTCTAAGGGACCAATTTTGTCTCTAGCTTTCCTCTTACCATTAACATATTTGTAGAACTCTTTTGGATTAGTTTTCACCCTGCTTGCCATAGTTTTCTCGTACCTTCTTTTAGCTTTCCTAATTCCTCTCTTAAGATTCCTCTTGCATTCAATGTATCTTTCAAACATCTCCTTAACTCCATGCTTCTTATATCTAATGTACGCCTCCCTTTTTGTTCGAACCAAGTTTCCAATATTCCTTGAAAACCACGGCTCTCTCAAACCCTGTCCACATGCAACAGGCAGTGATGTAGTTACAATGCATCATCTGTAGAATGTAGTGAGTTGTAGGGTGGGACATGGACTTTCCTCAATCTCCACAGCATGTAAAGGCATTGTTGGGCCTTCTTGGCAATGGATCTGATGTTGGGGGAACCAGGAGAGATTCTCTGCCAGATGCACGCCAAGGTGGAGCCATCAGTGGGCAGCAGGGTGTGATCCTCCTTGGCTCTCCTGAAGTCAACCACCATCTCCTTTTTTTTTGATGTTCAGGTGTATATTGTTGTCTATGCACCAGTCTGTTAGTGTTTTCACCTCTTCTCTGTAAGCTGACTCATCGTTTTTGCTTTTGAACCCTACCACGGTTGTGTCGTTCATGAATTTGACGATGTGATTAGAAATGTATCTCATTGCACAGTTGTTGGTCAGCAGTGGGCTGAGCCCACAGCTCTGGGGTCCCTGTACTTAGTGTAATGGTGCTGGTCATGCTATTTCTGATCCGGACTGACTGAAGTCTTCCTGTCAGGAAGTCGAGGATCCAGTTAAAGAGGAAAGTGTTTCAGCTTCCTAATCAGGTGCTGCAGTATGACTGTGTTGAATGCTGGGCTGAAGTCTATGAACAGCGTTCGAAGTGTCATAGAGCATATGGAGTTTAAGGAGAAGGAGGTACTTGCTGCTTTCCAATGAATAAAGGCAGACAAATCCCCTGAACCAGATATGATATTCCCCTGAATCTTGAGTGAGAAAAGTGCTGAAATTGCAGGGTCCTTAGTCACGGGGGAGGTGCCGGAGAATTGGAGAGTAGCTCAGTTTGTCCCACTGTTTAAGAAGGGCTCCAAAAGTAAACTATGAAATTATAGGCCAGTGAGCCTGATGTCAGTGGTATGTAAATTATTTGAAGGATTTCTGAGAGATAGGATAGTTATTTGGACTGTCATCAGCTGATTAAGGACAGTCAGTATTTATGTGTGGTAGGTCATGTTTAACAAATCTTGTAGAGTTTTTTGAGGAAGTTACCACGAAGGTTGACAAGGGAAAGGTTGTGGATGTTGTTTATATGGACTTTAGTAAGGCCTTTGACATGGTTCCACATGAGAGGTTGGTTCAGAAGGTTAGGATACTAGATATATAGAGAGGTTACAAATTGGATTCAAAATTGGCTTCTATCAACTAGGGGGAAAACCGACTTGGCTCAGGATAGAGTTATATAAATTAGAAGAGAATGCTTCTGAACATTTAATTTATAAATGGAATGAGAAATTAGTAAGGAATAACAATACACCAATATTACATCATATATTAAAAATATGGAGTAATATACATTTAGAAAGAGGAATGGTAAACTATCAACTACCAAATATGTTGTTAAAGCAAAATCAATTAGTTCCTTTAACAATGAACAATAATATTTTTAATGAATGGACAAGAAAAGGAATTAAAAGAATAAAAGATTGTTTTTTGGGTAACTTTTTAATGACATTTGATCAATTGAAAGATAAACATGAAATATCAAATGGCACAACATTTTCTTATTATCAATTAAAAAACATATTTAAAGGAGAAAATAGGAACAAGTTTAAGGCTACCTGAGTCAAGCTGTTTTGATTATATAATTAAAGACACATTAATTGTTAAAAAAGTTATTAAAAATATGCATATTACATTACAAAATAATTAAAATTAAAAAGAAATGTACAAATAAAGACAATGTTGGGAATGTCAAATAAAAAACCAAACTTGGTCTGACCTATGTATTGGTATTATGATAAACACAATAAATACTCG
The DNA here is from genome assembly GCF_036971445.1 of Narcine bancroftii. Taxonomy (NCBI): domain Eukaryota; kingdom Metazoa; phylum Chordata; class Chondrichthyes; order Torpediniformes; family Narcinidae; genus Narcine; species Narcine bancroftii. The sequence goes on from NC_091474.1 coordinate 191,589,373, forward strand.
GAATTGGATGATACAATATAATTTGTTATATAGGTTATATATTGCACCTCAAAAATTAAAAGAATGGAATCCCATATTATCAGATAAGTGCTTCCATTGGAAACAAGAAATTAGTACAATCCTACATTCAACTTGGGCATGTGAGAAAATAACATTTTTTCTTTGATGAATTGAATCTAATATTAAATAAAATAACAAAAAAAACTTAAATATCCAAAAATGTTTCTATGAAGTAGTATAAATGATGAACACTTACAGTTAAATTTGGATAGATCTCAAAAACAATTTATTATGATTGCTATAGCAGCAGCAAAAAAAAATGCATAAGGACAACTTGGAAAATGGAAACATCTTTGAAAATACAGCACTGCTATATAGAAATAGATAGTTATATTCATTCCATTAGAAAAAAACTACCTATAATTTAAGAGATAATTTTTGGCAATTTAAAAAAAATCTGGGAACCATATATAAAGTTCATTGGTGATGGCGAGACTCAAACCTCCAACTCTTAAAAGGATAGTATAACGTATGTTTCCGAATATAATATTAAATGTAATATTATTTATTGAGTCAATAAAAATTGGATAATAACCAGATGCCATCCTTTTTTTTATTTGGGGTTAATTTTGAGGGGAGGAGAGGGATGGGGAAAATGAAAAATGTCACTATATATATGTTTTATATATATATAGTTTTGAATTATTGTGACTTATTAAATAAAAAAATTGGCTTGGTGGAAGAAAACAGAGTGGTGGTGGATGGTTGCTTCTCAGACCAGAGATCTGTGTCGAGTGGTGTGCCTCAGGGATCTGTGTTAAGACCATTAATGTTTGTTATCCATATAAATGAACTAGATAATAACATGGCGAATTGGATCAGCAAGTTTGCTGATGACACAAAGATAGGAGGAGTCATGGACCACGACGAAGATTTTTCAAAGCTTGAAGAGTGATCTAGACCAGCTGGGAAATTGGGCCAGTAAATGGCTGATGAAATTTAATACAGATAAGTGTGAGGTGTTGCACTTAGGAAGAGCAAAACAGGGTAGGACATGCACAATAAATGGTAGAACATTAAGGTGTGCGGAGGAGCAAAGAGATCTTGGAATAAATATAAATTGTTCCCCGAAGGTGGTGTTGCATGTGGACAGGGTTGTAAAGAAAGCTTTTGACATCTTAGCCTTTATAAATCAAAATATTGTGTATAGTCATTGGGATGTTATGTTGAAATTATTCAAGTAATTGGTGAGGCCACACTGAGAATATTGTGTGCAGTTCTGGTCACTCAGCAGTAGGAAAGATTGAAATAAGATTGAAAGAGTGCAGAGAAGATTTAGTAAGATCTTGCCAGGTCTTCAGGAGTTAAATTACCAGGAAAGATTAAACAGGTTAAGACTCTACTCCTTGAAATGAAGAAGAATGAGTGGAGACTTAATAGAGGTTTATAAGATTATGAGGGGTATAGACAGAGTAGATGTGAATAGGATGTTTCCACTTAGATTTAGGGAGATAAATTCAAGAGATCATAGCTTTAGGCTGAAAGGGATAGGTTAAGGGGTATGTGAATAGAAAGTAAAAGTTTGAAAACCACTGTTTTAATCGTACCTAATGGACTCATTATGTGCACAATTTCATAACTTAAAGGAAATGGGCCAATGACAATTTTTCTCAAGCAAAATATTTCAGTAACAATTGGGTCCAGAGCAGTGGTTCACAACCTTTTATTCCCACTCACATACCCCCTTAAGTAATCCCTTATTAATCACAGAGCACTTATGGCATAGGGAATACTTAAGGAGGAATATGAGTTTAAAAAAAAGGTTGCCCACTCTTGGCATAGGAATTACTTAAAGTGTTACATGTGGAAAGAAAAAGTTTGGGAAACTCTGCCTAAACTACTTAATTCTAATGCATGGTGCTTCAATAATTACAGGACTAGGATATTAGTAGTGAGTGTATAATAGAGAAAAAAAAACCTAATTTTGAAATTTTAAATGTTGAATTGAGCAGAGTTTCAGAATCGGAGAGGAAGGAAGAGCATTCTTTCTTGAACTGCATTGCATTGGAATTTATTTAAGTGAGTTAGTTGTAGGTGGCATTTTGGGTCTCTGTTCAATGTCTGCATTCCTTCACTTCATTAATCAGATGGAGTTAAACAAGTCACAATTAATGATCCACAATCAATGATCCAATCATTAAGGTAGAACTTAACAATCAAAGGGATCATGTTGAACAATTTATTAAACAATCGTGACTGACAGCATGTACACAGAAAGGAAAGTTAATTAATAATTGAAAAATGCAGATAATTTTATTGATTGCGTTGCCAGCTTGCAATAATTCCCAACACCGGTGGCGCATAACCTTCACATGAAAGGCCAATGTGTTTTCGACATACTTTTCTTGGCTTGATTCTACAGAGGCGATTCAGATATGTGCTGCTCATAACTTTTCATTCATTAATTTAAATCCTTAGAAAATAATTTGCTTGGATTTTATGTGTTCCCAAACAATTAATATTCCCAACAGTGAGCAGAACGTCAGACAATCCAGAAATGTATTGAAACTGACATGAACTTATATCAGCTCGTGTCCTTCAGTTTGCAAATTGATTATCAAGATTTTCAATGAGCTACCACTTTAAAGTTGAAAATTTACTATATCGCCAAGAGAAACCTAACAGTTCACTTGCTATTGCTCTTTATTGTCAATTGAGTAGGACCTTAGCTCATCTGGATGAAAAGATTGACTGCCATTTTAAAGTAGCAGCCAAATGAAATGCTGGAAAAAATACATTCAATGGAAATATTAATATCCAATCTTCACCCTCTGTGCTGAAATAAGTAGTTTCATATTTGAACTTTAATATTAATGTTGAATTTCTTTTTAGTTTACAAAGTGAAAGAATCTTACCCTGGATCAAGTAGGTCTTGTAAGTTTCCTTCATGTGATGATGAAATGTTATCACATGTATTGTTGCTGTTTAAGGCAGACAAGAGGAGAAGAAAAGCAAAGAATGGGGATGATTTTTTTTTATTTTTAAAGTAATTGGATTCTGCTAGCAGGGCCAGCATTAATTGCCCATTCCCAATTACCCTGAAACTATTAGCTTGCTTTACCATTTTAGAGATGTCATCCATGCTTTCAGATTGGGGCCACAAGCAGGCCTGACAAGATCAGGAAGACTCCTTTTCTGAAGGATCTATTTTTAAACCAGGTATATATTTTTTCATGATAATCTTGCAATTTTGTGGTTACCTTTAAATGCACTAGCTTTTTATTACAGATTTATTTAATAAGCTGAACTTAAATTCCCCCGATATTCTTGAATTTCTGGATCAATGCTGGTCAACCACATATTTCCATGTTTGAGACTACAGCATGATGAAGCTGCACAAAATGACAAAAATGCAAGAAACTACATTGAGTAGTCACTATTACAAAGAATTGTAAATAAAGGCTTACTTCAAATATACCCATTTGTGCCCCCCCCCCCCACCCTGATATCCTCATATCCATATCCATCATATCCATCATATCTTCAATGATGGAGTCAGGTGTGGTTGTGGGAGAAGTGATCTTGGTGAAACAGACAAGAAAGATGCATGATATTCTGGAGCTTCCGTTGCTTCCCCTGACTCGTGCAATAGATACACACAAGTGAGGACATGTGGGAAATCAAGCTCTGGGTCTTTGGAAGAATCAATCTCTTGGTCTTCCTTTATGTTCTTAACATAAAGTCTCAACTGCGCCTGGTAAACCATTGTGCAAGTTGGTAGGTTAATGGATCAGATTGGTTCAGAATATCCATTCTGAGCATTGTTTTTGGTTATAGCCTTACTCTGCGTTTTAAACAAGAAATTCTGAGTTACCATTTGTACAATGTTCAAAGAGTCCCAAAGATCCTTTCCCAAAATATGGATAAATCTTTCAGAATGCAAAAAAATGGTCAATTTTGCAAAGGCATGTAAAATCTGCCAGAAATATTCATACAAAGTATTATATTTGCATTTTTGCTCTGGGGGAGAGCTACTTGCTTTATAATTGCAACATGTATTGATGTGTTAAAAATGGTCATAAAGCTGCACAGTTTGAAAGGCTTTATAAAATATCATTGAGGCTCAAGGGATCTAATCTGAAACACTTACACAATATTGTGCAAGTATTCTATCATACCAAAGAGGAAAAGGTCAATGTCTTATTCAATAGCAACTGAATTACTATGTATTCTGTTATGTGCCTTGGTCCTTTGACTGGATATTTTCTTCACCATTATAAGATTTTTTTTCAAAATAATTCATTCCCTTGATAACCTCATCAAAAAAGATCCCAGTGGAGCTCACTTGATTGAGCTTAGTTAGTTTAGCAGATGGAAAATATTATTTTAGACCAAAGCTACTTGCTCCACCTCTCCATCATGTCTTCACCTTCCCCCCCCCCCCCACACCAAATCAAAATCAAAATCAGAAATTGAAACTTTCATATAAGCCAACAACAGTAATAAATAGAAATAGAAATAAATAGTCTTTGGTTCATTGATTATTCAGGATTCTGATGGCAACGGGGAAGAAGCTGTCCTTCTGCTGCTGAGTGCTCGTCTTTAGGCTCCTGTACCTTTTTCCCGATGGGAACAGAGTGAAAAGGGCATGGCCTGGGTGGTGGGGTTCCTTATGGAAAAGAGCTGCTTTTTTAAGATACTCCGTCTTGTAGATGTCCTCAATGGTCCGGACTGGTGTCTGTGATGTCACAGGAAGAGTTAACAACTCTCTGGAATTTTACCAGACAGTGATGTAGCCAGCCAGAATGCTCTCCACACTACACCTGTAGAAGTTTCTGAGAGTCTTCAGTGACATACTGAATCTCCTTAAGCACCTCACAATGTATAGTTGCTGGCGAGTCTTCTTCGTGATTGCATCAACATGGAGGCTCCTTCATCCCCCAATTGATTATGACCATCTCCTCCTCCTCAGCTGGTCCACCTATCACCTACCAGTCTCTGTCTCATCCATTCCTCTCATTTCTATATATTGACAACACCTCTACACACTATGTCCTAATGCAAATGAAAACGTCAGACATCTCTGCAGCCACACATATTTCTTTAACTACTGAGTTCTTGGGGCAGTTGATTTGTTTTTATTCCAGATTCCAACATTCCAAAAAATTAAAATGTGAAAGGTCCTAGTATATCCGTATATTATCATTGCCAAGTGTTAACTCCTCAAGTGGACAAAGTGCTTTCATTTTAACCCCTGGCAAGCAGCAATGATTACTAGAATTGAAAACTACAAATCCAGAAAAGCTTCTCATAATTTTCCACTCAATTATATTCATTGATGCAGGAATCAGTCATAGACCAATACAGTAAAGAAATTGGTTCTTTGGCATACAAACTTCATGCCAGCCATCAAGCACCCATTTGCACATTGATTCCATTTTATTCTCCCTTTATTCCCATTCACTCTCTCCAGACGTTAACAAGGGAATGTACTCCAGAATTCCATCTGGAGTTCAAACTCAAGCTCCTTTCACACTGGCATTTGAACCTAGTAATTATCCACCAATTTACCGGTTCATCTACTGGTATGAATGCTCCTGAAGCAGTAGGGCGGGGGACAAATCGCTGCAGGGATGAATCACCTATTGGAATATTGGATCGTCCAATGGGAACAGGACATCCCGGTATGCTAGATCCAATTAATGACACATGAATAATGTTCTTGCATGAGTGCGTGAGAAGTCAAGGGGCAGGGTAGAAGGTGGAAGCCATTTTTAAGTGCTGTAAATACCGGCACCACCTACGGCTCCTAGAACGCTTCCACCAGCGTTGTCTCCGCTCCATCCTCAACATCCATTGGAGCGCTCACACCCCTAACGTCGAGGTACTCGAGATGGCAGAGGTCGACAGCATCGAGTCCACGCTGCTGAAGATCCAGCTGCGCTGGATGGGTCACGTCTCCAGAATGGAGGACCATCGCCTTCCCAAGATCGTATTATATGGCGAGCTCTCCACTGGCCACCGTGACAGAGGTGCACCAAAGAAAAGGTACAAGGACTGCCTAAAGAAATCTCTTGGTGCCTGCCACATTGACCACCACCAGTGGGCTGATAACGCCTCAAACCGTGCATCTTGGCGCCTCACAGTTTGGCGGGCAGCAGCCTCCTTTGAAGAAGACCGCAGAGCCCACCTCACTGACAAAAGGCAAAGGAGGAAAAACCCAACACCCAACCCCAACCAACCAATTTTCCCTTGCAACCGCTGCAATCGTGTCTGACTGTCCCGCATCGGACTGGTCAGCCACAAACGAGCCTGCAGCTGACGTGGACTTTTTACCCCCTCCATAAATCTTCGTCCGCGAAGCCAAGCCAAAGAAGAGTACATCAAGTCCCCATCACTTCAACTGCCCCATTACCTCAACTTCCTCCAGTATCTCAACTTCCTCCAGTACCTCAACAGCCCCAGTATCTCAACTTCCTCCAGTATCTCAACTGCCACAGTACCTCAACTTCCTCCAGTACCTCAACTGCCCCAGTACCTCAACTTCCTTCAGGACCTCAATTGGCCCCAGAACCACATCTGCTGCTCCACCACAGATGTAAGAGTTGCTTTTGCATCTGTCCAAATTTTCCACTGTGTTTTGTGAGTGCATGCCCATTAAGTTCCATTTGTCTCATCTCCAATGTGTTTCATTGCTCTGCAGGAACCGAGGGGAGGAGGGAGAGATGGAAGCCCACCCTGAAGCAAACGGTCACCACCGAGATCTAAGGAACTCTATGTGATATTGATCATGAACCGCTCGCATCAGGAGAGGCAGAAGGAGCAGGAGAAGATTATGGTGTGACACCATCACAAGGTGGAGAGGCATGAACAGGAGGCTGACCAGCAGAATCACCACCAAAACAGTTTTGTCAGGATTATGGTCAAACTCCATCAGGGGATGCAGGCCCAGCCAGATATTATGAGGGACCTCATCTCCACTCTTGGCATTCCTGCATGCCTCCAGCCTTTGCCCTTCTACCTCCAGCCTTATTTCTCTTCCTCCCTGCAGCCTTCTTCCTCCTCCTTCCAGCCTTCTTCCTCCTTCCCCTGCCTCCTCCTTCCAGCTTTCCTCCTCCTCCCTCCTCCTTCCATCCTTCTTCCCCCTCCTTCCAGCCTCCTCCCTCCACCATCCACTCATCTCCCTCTAGCCTCCTCCCTCCACCATCCTTCCTCCTCCCTCCACCATCCTCCTGGCCCAATGCATCACCTCAACCCACATCACCAGAAATTCCACATCAGGGACTGGGGAGGTGTTTGAGGCAGATGGCTCCTTTAATCCCTCACCTCCTCAATCCTCATCTTACTACAAGATGAAGATTAGATTATTTTTGTAATTCCTTTTATTTGTAAATAATTGTACATTGATTTTTTTGTCAATGTTACAAGTATACATTTCTTTAATCTTTATTTTTTACTGCAATCAGTTTTTCTACCACATTCAGATAGTTATGATGCACTTATTTTGTTAAATGTCCTATAAATTTTTACTTTACATTTCACTTGTAAGTCGAAGTTGTTTGCTTTATGCATTCACAAAATGGACATAATAGCCTCACATATAGCCTCGTGACCCGTGCAGTTGCACTCTGATAAGGGACTCTATCTGGCAGAAGGAGATCTGCTTCCTCATTCATCCAATCTTCAAAGAAGTGATTCTTGTTAATCTCACATATATGATGCAGGATACAACAGAGGCATTAACAATGTCAGACACAAAAGCAGTACTAATATCCAGTCGTTTGGCCAGGCATCACTGGCGACATTCGAGATGTCCAAAAGCATTCTCCACAATCATCCATGATGAGCTCAGTTTGTACTTGAGTTTTCACTTCCATTGATCGAGGGCATGGTGGTGTGTGCCAATTCCTGAGTGAGTAGGCGGGATCCCTGACCAAATTCCATTAATGTTCATGTATATCTGTGGAAAGAGCAATGCAGATACAACTATCAGCCAGTGAACCCATTTCCTCTTGTGGCCATTGAACTATGCAAGGGCTACACCTGCCCCCCCAGTCATTGTCTCCTTACATATATAAACCACTTCAGGCTTTTCACATGATGGTGAATTTATCGTGTACATGTTGCAACCATCACTGTAGAGTAGGGCATATTGACTTAGTTCACATGGAAAGAGATACCTACCTGCAGCCTCAGCCTTTCGGTAAATGAGTGAGTTGGCTAGAATTCAAGCATGTGACCAGGCCCACCCTCATTCACATCTGTGTAGCTGGAACCACAAAAGCACAATGCTGTGGTCTGCCTCTCGTCCACATCCTTCGACTATTGTACAGCCATTCAAAATGCCTCAGAATAACACAGGTTTTCTTCTACGGCTCCTCAGCTCAGTTTGAGTTTCCTCAATTTCTCCGTGAGATGTTGCCATCTGAAAGCAGGCTCAGGCTCTGAAGGTGTTTGCACATCTTGTTGACAGCAATGCTGATAAGACCTGCCTGTGTGGTGAGAGAGGCACAACTTCTCAAAACAATCTTACAAACCGCATTGGCGCATTACTGAGAAGGAAGAAATGCCATTTCCTTTGAGTACTTATTACATCACTCGCAATGTCACTTCTGGAGGATAGCTGCCTCTTTGCTCTGTGCTACCAGGTAGGCAGAGTGAAAGGGGACTCAGAACCATTTTTCCTTGGTCCAATGTGAGGAGAGTTTTTACTGGTTTTTCTAAATGATTTGTTCACCTGCCAATTTAGCAGTTTGCTAATGTGAAAGGGATTCTTAAACAGATTCCTTGGGCTGTTTTGGCCAGTGGAATGTTATAGCAAGGCATATATTAATTATGATGTCATTGGGATACTTATTTTCAATGGACTTAAGTTTGAATTGGAACAATGTGTTAAATTGCCTATTTATCTGATGCATTAGTATGCCTAAAAGACCAAATGATCTACCTAATGCAGATCTGGCTTCCGAAGTATTGTCGTAATCCTAACCTACCAAATATTATATTTATATTGGACATAATTACCTATGAGTGTCGAGAGCATAAAACTAAATTATGGGTACTTAATGACAACATTTGGTTCCTTACAGATAACTTGTGAATGACTTTTACATATTCCCATAAAAGAAGGAAAATCTTGCACCTTCAGCAAAAGGCGATCCATTCTACTTAATAATTCAACTAATGTTTAGCAGTGAGCTAAATATAAGTATAGAAAATATGTACAGATCCAATACCTGTATATATTATATATATTTATAAATGTGTACATTATTCAAGTGGCATAGTTAGTCAGCAGGAAGCACAATGCTATTACAGAACCAGTGACCTGGATTTGAATTCTGTGATGTCAGTAAGGTGTTTCTGCATTCTCCTAGTATCTGTGTGGGTCTCCTCTGGGTGCTCCAGTTTCCTCCACCATTCCAAAGATGTAGGAGGTTGGGAGGTTAATTGATCACAAATGTAATTGGCCAGTGTGGGCTTGTGGGTGACAAGGGTCTGTTATCATGCTGTATCTCTAACTAATATAAATAAATACATGATATGAATCTCAGACTTACCCATTTCTTTTTCTGTATTTATAATTAAAAAAACTAAAATAAAAGCTGGCATTTTTTTCTAGATACTAAGTCATGTCCTCTAATAATCATATTTGAGTTAGAGGAGTAAAACATGAATGAAATAACAAATAATTTTATCTCCGACACAACATTTTTAAAATATTTCATTGTTGCCATCGCTTAACATAAAGTCATTAAATTGCTAGAACGGATTTGTGAACCATGAATCCTAACTCCCAAGGTGTCAAGTCTCTTTGCATTGGCCTCATTTTGCAATCAGCAGAAAACCAATGTTGTTGCATTGCCGTGCCTTTTGGTCAGGACCTAGGGAGTAGACAACTAGACTTTCTGATCACTGCATTTAATTGCGCATGTGAAGCTGCTTGGAGATGGTATATTTCATATTTCCAGATGACAGAGAAGGATGACATTTGACTATGTCAGCTCCCACAGCAACCCCCCATTTATTTTTTCTTCGTAATCCATTCTCCTGAAACTCTGTTCAATTCTATCTCTCAATAATTAACCTATTGTTATCTGTGAAACATGGGTGGAAACCCACCTAGAAGAATGTATGTACATAAGGGAGAACATTCAAACTCCACCCTATGAGGCACCCAATAATTTCTTTTGCAAATTCCAGTCATTTTTTTTTTCTTTCGAGTAAGATATACATTTTTGAAATCAAAGATTGGAGGAAGTGAATTGCAGATTTTCCTATTTCTGTAGGAATATGTAAAAGTAATTAGCATTATCTGTAAAGAACCAAATGTTTTCATTAAAAGTACCTGAAATTTAGCTATTAATTCTTTGATATATTAGATTCATGGGGGGGGGGGGTTTGAAACTTGGATATTCTATGGATTTCTCATTTCTAGAGATACAATTATGGATAGGATGTTTTTAGCAAAGTTACAAGATGAGCTAAACACAATGTATCTGAAAAAAATCTTAATTCAGAGAAACAGTGAGAAAATCTGAAAAGATAATTCTGAAATAAAGCAATCTTGCAGTGTACCTTTTCAAGTGATAAATCATTTGCCATTTGTTTTTTCTTTTATTTTGTATAGCTATTTTAATAACATTAAATGTAACCCTTGGTTTAGCCTACATATAGATGTAACATTTCCTTCATTATGTTGAAAAGACTAAAAGTGGATGACTAGTTTATTCTAGTGAATAATTCATCTTGATCAGGGTTATTTGCAAGATCTGAGTTGCAATTGAGAATAGAGATGCAGGTATATGTTCATAGGAAGGGACATCTCCTGTGGAAACTGGCTGAAAGCATTTATGAAGAAAATATGTCGGAGGAAAGCTCAGATGGCAAGAGAAACTTAAAACGGGAGTCAGTTATAGATTAGATTGGTGCTAGAGTTAGCTCTACAAACAATCTCAATGTCAGTCTTTGATTGTAATAGGCTGACTGATTCCACCAGTTTCTGTTTTTATTCTTAGATTTCTAACTGCCAGAATTATTTGCTCTTGCAGAAATAAATGGAAAAGTTGACATAGAATTTCCAAGACTCGAGAAATGGTAATTTGACCTTGAAAGAATGCATATTGTCCAGTTCCCTTGACTAAAGTTTTCTGATAGCTGCATTTTTTTAATTCCTTCTCAGTGTTGCAAGCGGTACTAAGTCCATGATTTAACCTGCTTTATATTTTGCACGTTGCCACAACTGCACTATTCATACCTTGTGTTTTTATAAAACCATATCTTCACAGGTGTTTCATTTTATAATATTGCTTACCTTGAGGAAATGCATATTTTACAGTTCAAACAAAAACTGATTCATAATTTGGTTATAACTGTCAAGAGTTCAAAGAGGGGAGCAGTGAAGCTATAGAATCTGGGTAGAAACAGAATTATTTATAAACCACATTCTCAATACCCAACAATCAAATTACATCTGCAATCGAGTTGTTTATTCACTTCCAGTGTAAAGACACGGCCCGAGACATACTCCTCTGAAATCAAATCTCTGATACATTTTCGGATTTCATTCCAGCAACACAGTCAACTGTAGTAGTAATACTTCTAAGGGCATCCACATGTCATATACAGACTTAAAAAATAAAGATAACTGCAATGAAAGGTACATAATTAAGTTGTTAAAGTGGCTTTGCTTTCATGAGATAATGCTGGGTAAAACATTGGCTGTTCATTTACAAATATGAAACCTGATGAGATCAGCTGTGAATAATCAGGATGAGATTCTTCTTGGGTGGTAGCACCAAATGGGGGATGGAAAATTGGCAGCCTATTTTAAACATTAAAGTTAATGGAAAAGATAATCAGGCAGGGAGTAAAATGGGATGCTGATTTACTATTTCCCATTTAGCACTATTGCCCTAGGCAAATTTCACCCTTATTATTTTCCTGATCAAACGGAATTTGGCTCATTTGGATACCCTTCCATTGTACAAAATATATATTTCCTGGCAACTTTTGATTGCAGAGGTAATTGGAAATTGAAACGTGGTGAATTCTGCTTTAGTAGAAAAAAATGCTCTTTCAAATTTTATATTTCTGATAATTATTCAACCATCTTGTCTTGTGCTGCTTCTGTTAACTTTACACAAACCAGAATAATTTACTAAAATTAACTCGATGTGGTGGTCTAAATGAAAATTGAATTCCAGAAGTGTTTTTCCACATTTCCCAATACTGTACTGTACAGTGTGCTATCTAATTAGAAAATGGACAAATAATTTCCTTTCACAAATGTGAAACTGAAGAAAATATATTGCTGAGAGCCAGGTAAGGAATAAAATAAATAATTTGTTAAATGAATTTCCTGAACAATCCAATCAGGTAGATAGTGCTACAGACATGACATTGTAGCAACAATGCACACTATCTTACTTCTAAAATTCAGCTCCAATTAAAATAAATTTTACTACTGAATAGAACATACAGTTGCTATGATGTACCATGTTTAAGTATTGACTGGGGATAAATATCCATCAACAATCTCATCTGTAAGTGTAGTGACAGAAAAACAACATAAATTTAATCATTTTTTTTAATAAATAATACCTGCTCTATCATTTAAAATGTGCAAAGGAATAAAAGAAGTTTTGTATTTGTCCAGAGTTTGAAACATGAATTGGAATTTCATATTTAGTTTCAGAATATGAAGGTAAAATTTAATTTTTTTTTACTATAAACATATATTTCAGTTGAAGCGAAAGAGATAAATATTACAGATGGGCCAAAGAACTATAGTTTCCATGATATAGAACTCCTGGTCCAGATTAAATCCAGACTCTCTATCTAGCCTGAGAATTCTCATCAGAATACAAGATTCCTTTTTTGTCATCTAATAAACAGGTGTAATATTACATGAAATGGTTTAGTCTGTCATATCGCAAAGCTTTGCTATCAGTAGAAATTGCCCGACACTCCTTACAGTCAGAGAAAGAGAAGCAAAAGAGAATCTCTCCCATCCACTGCAGCCATACAGACCAGTCCAAACCATGGGCAACCTGAGCTCCAGATCTAAATCGCTGACATGATCAGGAAGCCTTCAGTGCCCTCAGCACCCTCTCATATCCCAGTTCCAATTGCTGGTACCCCTTCATCTGGTCTCAAGCCAATCTCCAGCAATCCGTAGCCTTCGTGAATCCTTTGACCACAGTCACCAGCAGTCTGCAGCTCCTTGGCTTCCTCACCTTGTGTCACCAACAGCCATCCCCCTTTGTCTTCCTCAGCTGCAGAGGCCCTCACTGGTCCATCGCTGTCATCACTGTCCTGTAGTTTATATTCCTCCTGATGCTGATTACAAACAGGCACTCATGGAGGTGAATGAGGTTGTCAGTTACAAGAGACAGGCCACACTGACTCATTACAAATCATCGTTGGTGACTTTATCCAGGTCTGTCTGAAGAAAACCCAGTCCAAATTATCACTAGCACATAACCAAAGGTTTCTGCAGACTTGATCACTTCTACACTAAGATAAGGAAGGCCTATCACTCTTTCCTGAGACTGCAATTTGGCAAGCTGTATCATCTAGTTGTGCTCCAGAGACCAGGACAGCCAGAAATTGGTCACAGGAGGCTGAAGAATTGTTACAGGCTGCCTTGAATCAAAGGATTGGATGGGGTTCAAGAATTTAGCTGTGGATCTGAATGATTATACTAGGGGCATTATAGACTTTACCAAAACAGCTGTTGATGAGTGTGTCCCCACCAAATCATTCAGGAAATTCTCCAAACAGAAGCCCTGATTGAACAATGAAAGCTGGAACCTGCTAAGAGCCAGATCACAGGCATTTAAGTCTAGAGATCCAGAATTCTACATAAGGAGCAGGTATGACTTAAGGAAAGCCATCTCCCAGGCAATGTGGAAATTCCAGAAGAGAATGAAAACAACAAAGGATAGCCCACAGCTGTGGCAGGGCTTAAATAGCACAACCTGCTACAAAACCAAATCTGGATCAATAGGAGACAGAGGTTCAATCTCAGATGAGCTCAATGACCACCAGAACAGGGAAGAACCATTGTGTACCCCCATGCCCACTGATGATCCTCTACTGTCAGTATCTGATAATGACATGCAAGTGCCTTCAGGAGAGTGAATCCAAGGATAGCATCCAATTCAGATAGAGTGCCAGGCCAAGTACTGAAAACCTGTTCTGGCCAACTGGCCAATGTATTCATAGATATCTTCAACATCCAACAATAGGGCATGGTACCCACCTCTTTCATAGAGGCCTCAATTGCACCAGTGCCCAAGAAGAGTGTGGTAACCTGTCTAAATGACTAACAACCAGTGGGACTCATATCCACAGTGATGAAATGTTTTGAAGGGCTGGTGTTGAACCATATCAGCTCCAGTCTGAGCAGTGACATGGATCCATTCCAATTTGCCTACAATGGTAACAGGTCTATCTATGGCAGATGCTATCTCATTGGCTTTACACAAAATCATGGAATACCTGGAGAGCAAAGCAGCAGACATCAGTATGCTCTTTATTGACTAGTTTGGCTTTCAACATCATCATCCCCTCAAAACTGATCAGCAAACTCCAAGTCTTGGGCCTTAATACACCACCATGTATTTAGATCCTGGATTTCCTCACCTTCAAATCTGAATCAGTGTGGATTAGTAAGAAGATCTCCTCCACAATCTCCATTAGCAGTAGAGTATCACAGAACCGCTTAGCCCACCACTCTACTTGCATTACACCTATGACTGTATGGTTCATAGCAACAACACCATTTACCAATTCACTGATGATACCACAGTTGTGGGTTGCACAAAAAGGGGCGATTAGTCAGCGTACAGGAAGGAGATTGAAATCTTGGCTGAATGGTGTACCTCCACTCATTGTCACCAAAACCAATGAGCTGATTGTAGACTTTAGGAAAGGAAAACCAGAGGTTTACAATTGGGTGATCATTGGGGGAACAGAGGTGAGAGGTTGAGAAAATTTAAATCCTGAGGGCCACTACCTCAGAGGCTCTTTCCTGGACCCAACACATAAATGTCATTGTGAAGAAAGCACATCAGCTTCTCTGCTTCTTCAAGAGTTTGCAGAGGTTCAATATGACATTGGAAACATTGGCAAACTTCTACAGATGTGTAAGACCATAAGACATTGGAGCAGGAATAGGCCATTCAGCCCATCAAGTTTTCTCTACTATTCAGTCATGAGCTGATCCATTTTTTCACTCAATCTTTGAAGCCCTACCTAACCAAGAACCTATCAATCTCTGCTTTAAATACACACAATGACCTGACCTCCACAATGGCAGGTGGCAACAAATTCCACAGTTTCAACACCCTCTGGGTGAAGAAATTCCTTCATTCTAAGTGGACATCCTTCAATCCTGGTTATGCTCTTTATGTCCTAGACTCTCCCACATGGGAAGCAACCTTTCTACATCTACTCTTTCCATACTTTCAAAATTTGAAAAGTTTTAATGAGATCCCGCACCCCCACCCCACACCCCCCCCCCCCACATTCTCTCAAATTCCAACAAGTGCAGGCAAAGATCTGTCAAATGTGAAACGTGTCCTGACTGGCTGCATCACAGCCTGGTATGGGGGCACCAATTCCTCTGAGCAGAAAGCCCTGCAACAGGTAGTGGACATAGCCTAGTCCATCATCGGCAAAACTCTCCTCACCGTTGAGAAAATCTACATGGAACCCTGCTGTCAGGGAGCAGTAGCAAACTTCAAGGATCCACACCACCCAGAACATGCTCTTTTCTCGCTGCTGGCATCAGGCAAGAGGTATAGGTGCCACAAGATTCACACCACCAGGTTTGGGAACAGTCGCTACACCTCCATCATTAGACTCCCAAACAGCAAACTCAATCAGAGACTCATTTATAGACTCTGAAATTGCATATTATTTATTACTGATTTTTTTCTGTACTTGCACAGTCAGTTTGTTTACATTTCTTTCTTTGTTTATAGATCCCTCTTTTCTTCTTAAGTACAGTTTACAGTTACTGATAAGTAGAAGTTCAACCTGGCCCACAGGAAAATGGATCTTAAGGTAGTATGAAATGTTATGTACAAACTCTGACAATTGATTTGAACTTTAAACTTTGAACTTCTATGATTGTGACTCTATTTATAGAAAGGTAACACAAGAATAAAATATTTTCCAGGCATTGCCACGACACCAGCTTGTTACTTGGATAATCTATGCACTTTGATGACAGCTTTGTGAAAAGGTTAAACAGGAAAGTCTGCAGATGCTGAAGTTGTGGTGCAATACATAACAATGCTGGAGAACCTCAGCAGGACACAGTATCTATAGGAACCAGGGGGATATAAAAAAACTTCTCAGGTCTTCATCAAGGTATGAGCAGAGAGCAGAAAGCAGCAGGGAGAAAAGCACAGACCAACATGCAAGAGGTCATGGGTGGAAATGCAGAAGAGAAAAATGCTGAGCAGCGATCGAGTGAGAAGTAGCTCCCTGAATGAAGAGGGAAAGAGGTGGGGAGCTTGAGAAAAGGAGACAGAGGGATAGGGAAAGAGAGAAGGAGACAGGGGAGGAGTCTAACAGAATCCTGAGAAGTTAACATTAATGCCATCTGGTTGGAGAGTCTCCAAGTTGTTTCAATTTTCTGGTGGCCTAGGTTTGGCAATGGAAATGCCCAGATATGATTCCTGATGAAATAGGTGTAGTGTGATCAATGACCACTCGCAGACATGAAGCAAGCAGTCAAAGGCTTTATTAATCTGAAAACCCAGGCATGCCTCTACCTGCTGCTGGCTCACGTCCAAGGCAGGTATTAGGGAGGAGACTAGGGGTCTCAGTCTTTATTAGGGGATCTTATGGGGAGGGACTACAAGTACAGAAGGCGGGCCAGGCTACCCACCCAGTGCGGACATGCCCGCAGTACCGTGTTCCACCACAATAGATTCACCATCAATTTCAGGTAGTGTATAGAATATTGGTTCCATTCCCAAACAAAGGTGAAGCTTTGTTAATGGATTGCTGAAAGGGAGAGAGATTAATATAATCGACTTAATATCTGGAGGAAAAACAGAAAAAACCCAAAAACGCTGGAAGAACTCACCAGGTCACACAGCCTCCATAGAAGATAAAGATTAATAATCAACATTTTGGGCTTGAACCCTTCTTCAAGGTATGAGAAAAAAAGCATGTAACTGAATAAAAAGACTGGGGTCAAAGGAAGAAAGGGCAGGGCACATAAGGGCACATATATGGAGGGCTATTTAGCAATTTTCTGTGGAAATTACCAACATTTTATCAAGGAGTTGATATATTTTCTCATCATTATTTCTATTTCCATACTTTACTCTCCCCTTTATAATAGTCTGCTTTTGAGTAAATTAACTTTACTGCATGAGTGGTTTACTGCAAACTCAGACATATGCCCACAGTGTTGTCAACAGATGTTCGGCATTATTAATAGAAGGTCATAAGAAGATGTTAAGCTTTTAACACTATATTTGCCAAGGGTAAATGATGTGAATTTACTGACTTAAGTGCACTTATTTATTAGGTAAAATGCAGTGATCTCTGTGTCCAATGGTTTAAGCTGTTGTTCTGTTGTCTGAGACATGAAACCAGGCTGGGCAATGTGCAACACTTAGTCACAGATATAAGATGAATTCCAGAAATATTGAAGATAAATTTGATGGTAATACAATGAATGAACTTGATGGAAATCTACCAGACATCATGATTGAGCTCAGTTTGTTGACATTTCCATACCACTGCTACACGTCTGTGCTACCCAGGTATTTGTATTAACACAGTTTTTGGTTCTGCAGATTAACTTTTAAATTTAAAAAATACTGGTTCATGTACAATTTTCTGATGTGCCAACAACACTAAACTAAATATCTCACCTAATTTGTCTTTGAAACACCCTGCTGTCACATTTTCTACAATACATACAGGAGCTACATTAGGATTTCAGATTTTGCATGGCACCATTTTTGCCAATCATGGACAATAGCATGAGCATTTTGACACATTCATTAACTCAAACCAAATCTTTTGGCTCAAAAATGTTATTGCTGGGCTCCTCTTTGCAAAAGATAGATGTGTTTTAGCAGAATTGTTTCCCATTTTAAGGAGTCTATCTAATTGCAAGCAAAAGAATAGCTGTTAGTGCAATGCTATTACAGTGCCAGTGACCTGGATTTGAATCCACTGTACGTTGCCTGTAGAAAGCAGAGAGTAGAAGCGGATACAAATATTTTGCCTGGAAGATAGTGACAAGTGGAGTTCGCAGGGATGTAAAAAGGGCGGCACTGCTGGAGCTGCTGTAACGGCAGTACTGCCGCTAATGCAGACCCATTGAGAGTGAGGAGCAGAGATATAGCACTCCTGTAGTCAACTGCCCAGTCAACTACCATCAGCTCTACACAGGCTTTAAACAGCCCATTAAAGGAGTTGACAGTAGTTTTATTTGTGGCACCTATACTTGGCAGCAACCACAAGGGGTTGCATATTCCAGGGAAGAGGAGGAAGACTGTTGCAGGGCACCTGAAAATGGGGAGACCACACCCGTCTGAGAAGGAGGAACAGAGGAGATGACCCACGGGATGCTTTTGGTGACTCGAGGTGAGAAATCCATGGAGGCTGGAGACTGCAGTCAGGAGACTTGCACCAGGCTGTGGACTCAAAATTGGCTGAAGGTGTACCAGGTCTCAGAACTGTGATGGTGGGGGGGGGGGGGGGGGGTGCGAAAGGTGCTGAAGGGTTCCTGATTGTGTCGGAGCTTCGGATCTGAAGTTTGGACTGACTCTATGTGGCTGTGGAGGCTGCGGAAGAGCTGGAAGTGAATCTAAAGAGACTCGTTGACTCTGAGGTGAACTCGCTTTTACTTCTCTTTCTTTGACCGTAAGGCGCTTCATGCAAATTCTACCGATGGCGAATCTATCTGCCTTACAGCAGGCAAAAGCAATTTTGTGCAATATTACACTGTTTAATTGCATAGCAGTGAATTGAATCTTGAATCTTGGATCTGTTCTGGGACCCCTGCTCTCTGTGATTTTTATAAATGACCTGGATGAAGAAGAGGAGGGGTAGTCAATAAGTTTGCAGATGAAAGGAAGGTTGGAAGTGTTGTGGATAGTGTTGAAGGCTACAACAGGATATAACACCATTCAGAGTTTGGTGGAAAAGTAGCAGATGGAGTTCATTCCAGATAAGGGTAATATGATGCTTTTTTGAAGGTCATACTTGAAGGCAGGGTATATACTTAATAGCAGGATTCTTAACAGTGTGAAAGAACAGAGGGAACTTGGTCTATAGATCTCTCAAGGTTATGGTGAAGATTGATAGGATAGTTAAGAAGGCTTATAGTATGCTGGTCTTAATTAGTCAGGGATTGAGTTGAGGATACAACTCAAGGAAGGACCCCAAGGATGGGTACTTAGCCCACTGCTCTATTCATTATACACCCATGACTGTGTGACCAGGCACAATTCCAATGCCATCTACAAGTTTTCCAATAACACTACAGTTGTTGGCAGAATCACAAATGGCAATGAGGAAGTGTGCAGAGATCAGCTCATTGAATAATGTAATGACAACTTTGTGCTCAATGTCAGCAAAACCAAGGAAATCATTGTGGTCTTCAGGAGGAATTATTCAGGAGAACATGACCCAGTTCTCATCAAGGGATCAGTAGAAGAGAGGGTCAAGAACTTCAAATTCCTGGGTATAAACATCTGTGAGGATCTGTCCTGGAGCCTCTATCTTGATGCAATTACAAAGAAGGCTCACCAGCAACAAACCTTTTGAGGTGTCTTGAGGAGATCTGATATGTCACCAAAGACTTTCGTAAACTTCTACAAGTGTATTGTGGAGAGCATCCTGGGTAGTTGCATCACTGCCTGGAATGGAGGCACCAATTCTCAGGACAAGGATAAACTCCAGAGGGTTGTTAACTTGGCCTGTGATATCACAGGCACCAGACTTCTCTCCATTGAGGACATCTACACAAGGCAGTGTCTTAATAGAGCATCCACTATCCTCAAAGACCCTCACCACCCAGGCCAGGCCCTCTTCACTCTACTACCATTAGGGAAAAGGTACAGGAGCCTCAAGACGAGCACTCAGCAGCACAAGGACAGCTTCTTCCCCGCTGCCATCAGATTCCTGAATAATCAATGAACCAAAGACACTGCCTTAATTTTCAAGCACTATTATTTTTATTTTTTATAGTAATGGTGTAAGATGGTTATAATATGAATGTTTACACTGTGATGTTGCTGCAAAACATTGAATTTCATGACTTGTTCATGACAATAAATTCTGATTCTGATTCTGAGGAGTCATGAGGTAATATCGCAGCTCTATAAATCTCTGGTGAGACCACAATTAGAATATTGTGTTCAGTTCTGGTCACCTTATTACAGGAAGGATGTGGAAGGTATGGAGAGAATGTAAAGGAGATTTACCAGGATGTGGCCTGGATTGTAAAATATCTTATGAGGCACGGTTAGCAGAGCTAGGGATTTCTCTTTGGAGTGAAGGATGAGATGTGACTTAATAGAAGTCTACAAGATTATGAGACGCATAGATAAGGTAGACAGCAGCTTTATGCCAGGACAGGAGTAGTAAAGACCAGAGGACATCTGTACAAAGCGAAGGGGGAACATTTAGGGGAGACATTAGGGGTAACTTTTTTACACAGAGTTCTGGGTGACTGGATGTATGGCCAGGGGTTGTGGTGAAGGCTGGAATAATAGGGGCATTTAAGTGACTCTTATACATGGATAAAAGAAGAATAGATGGTTATAAAGTAGGGAGGGTTTCATTTTTTTTGGTGGTTATAAATAGGTCAGCACGACATTGTGAGTTGAAAGGCTTGTACTGTGCTGTAATGTTCTATGTTCTTCCCATGTTTGAGTAGGTTTCCCCTAGGTGCTCTGATTTTCTCACACCCTCCAAAACATAAAAGGTTTTTTGTTAATTTACGTGTAATTGCGCAGCAGGTGTTTGAATGGCCAAAATCAGCTTCTATTGTGTTTATAAAAAAAAGTGCTTACGCATAGATAATTTACTGTAAAAACCAATTGCTTCATACCTTTCCAATCAATGTCAGAACATTATTTTGTGGCTCACTTCACCAGTACCTATTGACATCCCTTAGGCTTTTGTCCTTGGCCCCACACCTTATCTGCTACACTTAACTAATTTTTACAATATCTGTGGTAGAGTGAGCTGTTCATTATTAAAAGAGGGTCTTATTTCTCAGTGCCTTTATTGCATTAGTTGCTCCAGACATCCTTCAAGTGAAATGTATCCAATCTCCCAGTGGTCTTCTCAGCTATACCTCCCACCTAATCTTGAGTAGACAAACGCCTTTTGATTTTCTTCTGCAAAGGAAACAGTTCCTCAATAGCACAATATCCATTTATTTGATGTTGATATCGTTGATTGTCCAGTTTCCATTAAATATCACAGCATGTTGTATGACAGTTCCCTTAGATGTGTTATTAAAATGGGTCATGCTGGTTAATTATTTTTATTCAGGCTGATAGGACTCATTACAGGCGGGCCTGCTTGTCTGTATATCATTTTATCTATAATAAGATATCCCATGTACATACCTAATTATATTTACCTCCTTATCCTGCCACAGTATATCATCAGTTCTTTCATACAATTGAACTAATGTACACTTGTGAATTAATGCTGTAATTGGGTGAAAGATAAAAATTTAATACCTCAAAGGCAAAAATAAAACAAATTTTATCCACAAATATTTCTTAGGGTTTCATGCACAATGAGCTACAAATGTAACAACTGATCTCTAGAAATTTGAACCATGTTGCATTTGTTTTTTTGAGAGCGTCTACTTAATTCACAAAAGAGAAGTGGCAAATGCCTCATTGGACAGGGCATCTTGCATTTTGATGCAAATTGTTTTAGACCCTTCCAACTTGGATCCTAATGGAGAGAAAAGGACAATAGGCCACACTGTACTGTCGATAAGGTGCTAGTTCTACAATCTTTGTTGATAGATTGCCACAGAAAAAATGGGGACACTTCACTTGGGAGGATATCAAGAGCATGCAATGCATTAAGCATTCTTTATAATGAGAATGCTTCATTGAATAATGCTCTATGTATTATTGAATGGGGTATCAGGTATCGGAACTGAGATGTGAGAGGGTGCTGAGAGCACTGAGGGCTTCCTGATCACGTCAGAAGTTTGGATCTGGAGCTCAGCTTATTTATGGTTTGGACTGAAGGCCATGTGCCTACGGGAGCACTGGAGGCAAATCCATGGACACTCAATGACTCTGGGGAGAACTCTCTTTTGTTTCTCTTGTTCTGACTGCAGGGGGAACTGGGTAATTTCCACTGGTGGTGAATCTTTGTCTGCCTTATGGTTCACTAAAGGAAATTTCATGT
This sequence comes from Narcine bancroftii, assembly GCF_036971445.1. Classification (NCBI taxonomy): domain Eukaryota; kingdom Metazoa; phylum Chordata; class Chondrichthyes; order Torpediniformes; family Narcinidae; genus Narcine; species Narcine bancroftii. The sequence goes on from NC_091474.1 coordinate 191,611,807, forward strand.
AATATTTCTTTTTCTGTTTTATTACATGACAAAGAAAATAATCTTGAATCTTGACTGCACATCAGCACCTTCAGTACTTTCCATACTGGCACACTTCTGGTTCTAGCTCTGCTGTATACATCGATGACCTGAGCATGGTTGATCTGATCCATATGTGATGGATTATGTTATATTTTATATTGTATATAGATATGTTCTAAAGCAGATAAATTGTGTGGGGGTTTAGTTAGGTCACGCACAGATGCAAACACTTCAAAAAAGATCTCATTTAAAATGCTGGAACTCTGCTCAAGCCAGACAGTCCAAGCTCCGATTGCCTTTGCAAACACTTTGAAGAATGCCTATACAGACTTCACAAGTTGATGTTAATTGGACATGCTGTTGTGATAGAGTATTTAGACATGTTTTTGAGAGATAAATTGGGAAATGTTTGTTAGAGTAGGGCACATACAAACACTTTAAAACAGATCTTATTTAAAATACTGGAGCTCTGCCCCATGCAAGACATGTCGGGGCCAACAGTCTTTGCAAGAGCTTTGGAGAGTGCCCAAGAAACTTCACTAATGGATTGTTGTTAGAACAGGACAAGTTGGCAAGCTTGTGGAAACCTCATTTGGAAGATGGGTTGTAAGTGCTTTATTTCAGCCTGGTCAAAGCCCTTGTGATTCATGCAAGAGGAGAGGACTGGTTTAATGTTTCACTTGGAATAAGTGAAACAAGAAGGAACTGTGTGGTGGCCTGAAATAAAGAGGTTATCATCTGGAGAACACTGGACACTGGAATGGCTGATTTAAAAAGAATCAGTTGTGGATGTCCTGAAACAACAAATCTCTCTCTGAAAACTGACAAGAACCTTCCTGAGCGGTAACCATTTACCTTTCAAGCACTAAAGCCTGGTGAACTTTATGAATGTTAAAATCTGTGCAGAGTATAAGAATTGCCTGAAACCAGTGATCTTGGAGGAATGAGAAGTGAGATTGGACTGTGAACCAAAGAACTTTTCTGAACTTACACACACATTACATACATGTCCACTTCGAAGTAAAAGGGAATTAAGTTAGGTTAAGTAAGTCAATAGTGATAAGTTAAAGTTGGATTCTATTTTCATGTGTAAAGACATTTAAAAGCAACTTTTGTTTAAGGAACCATTTGTCTTGGTAAATATCTATTGCTACTTGATTACATCTGGTGCCACAGTCTGTTTGAATGCAGTTTGCTGTTCTCAGAGGGTCATATGGTTTTCTCTGAGAGAGAGAGAGAGAGAGAGAGAGAGAGAGAGAGAGAGAGAGAGAGAGAGAGAGAGAGAGAGAGAGAGAGAGAGAGAGAGAGAGAAAGAGAGAGAGAGAGAGAATTCAGTTCTACAGTTTTACAGTTCAGCAGCAACAGCTGGGACGGGAATAAGACAAGCTGGCAAGCTTGTGGAAAAAAAACCATTTTGAAGATGGGTTGTGAGTTCTTAGTTTAGCCTGGTCAAAGCCCTTGTGGTCCATACAAGAGGAGATGGCTGGCTGTATAATGTTTCACCTGAGATAAGGGAAACAGAAAAGGAACTCTGTGGTGTCCTGAAAGAAAGAGGTTATCATCTGGAGAACACTGGACACTGGAGTGGCTGATTTAAAAAGAATCAGTTGTGGATGTCCTGAAACAACAAATCTCTCTCTGAAATCTGACAAGAACCTTCCTGAGCGGTAACCATTTACCTTTCAAACACCAAAGCCTGGTGAAATTCATAAATGTTAAATTCTGAGCATAGTATAAGAATTGCCTGCAACCAGTGAACTTGAAGGAGTGAGAAGTGAAATTGAACTGTGAATCAAATAATTTTTCTGAACTTACACACACATTAAATACACGTGCACTTAGAATTAGAAGGGGGTTATGTTAGGTTAAATCAATAGTAATAAGTTAAAGTTTGATCCTGTTTTCATGTTTAAAGATAATTAAAAGCCACTTTTATTTAAGTAATCATTTGTCTTGTTGAATTTCTATTGCTGATGGGTTTTGGGGTCCTCTGGGCCCATAAAATGTACCTGTGGTCACCTTATTCTTTCTATGGCCACTCTATCCCATGAGATGCAGAGGGCCACAAGAGGCATGAGTATGCAAAATTTAAGGGCATGCCCAGGTCCAGTTGCAACAGCAAGTGTCAAAAGGTCATCCTATCTGGACAATTATTAATCATGGAAGACAAAATTAATATGAGAATAAATTAAACTTCTATATAAGTAAAATTTGAAATGTATATTGAAGTTAAAGATATTATTTTGAAATTGCCTTTTAAGTGTGGATGGAATAAGAGATCCGATGTGTGCAATGGAACCAGCAGCATCCAAGCAGAACAATTCAGCCCACTGAGTCATACTTGCCATCAATCCAATCCCAACCAGAACCTTTTTTAAAGTTTTATTTAATCTATGATGCTTCCTCTACATACACAGTTTTACAGTTAAGTGTCATTCCAACTCCATCTTCAAATTTACAAATGACACCACAGAACACAGGAAAGAAAACAGAAGTCTTTTAGGATGGTGTCAAGATAGCAGGCTCTCTCTCAATGTCCGTCTGGTATTGTTGATCAATGATTTCAGAAGGGGCAGATTTCACATGGTTGTCCACATTAATGGGAGTGAAGTTAAAAGTGCTGATAGTTTCAAGTTCTTAGAAATAAATATCTCCAATGACTTAATTTGGGACAAGCACATTGATGTAATGGTCAAGAAAGCACAGTAATGCCTCAATGTTATTAGAAGACTAAAAATGTTTGGCATGCCTTCAATGCAGCTCAGAATATAATGCAAACTTCTCTCCCCTTCATGCTCTCCATCTACTCCTGTAGCCGAGGAAAGACAGCCAACATACTGAGAGACCTCTTTCTTCCTTGGCTTGGCTTCGCGGATGAAGATTTATGGAGGGGTAAATGTCCACGTCAGCTGAAGGCTTGTTTGTGGCTGACAAGTCCGATGCGGGACAGGCAGACACGGTTGCAGCGGTTGCAGGGGAAAATTGGTTGGTTGGGGTTGGGTGTTGGGTTTTTCCTCCTTTGTCTTTTCTCAGTGAGGTGGGCTCTGCGGACTTCTTCAAAGGAGGTTGCTGCCCACCGAACTGTGAGGCACCAAGATGCACGGTTTGAGGCGATATCAGCCGACTGGCAGTGGTCAATGTGGCAGGCACCAAGAGATTTCTTTAGGCAGTCCTTGTACCTCTTATTTGGTTCACCTCGGTCACGGTGGCCAGTGGAGAGCTCGCCATATAACACGATCTTGGGAAGCCGATGGTCCTCCATTCTAGAGACGTGATCTACCCAGCGCAGTTGGATCTTCAGCAGCGTGGATTCGATGCTGTCGGCCTCTCCCATCTCGAGTACTTCGATGTCAGGGATGAAGTCGCTCCAATGAATGTTGAGCATGGAGCGGAGACAACGCTGGTGGAAGCGTTCTAGGAGCCGTAGGTGATGCCGGTAGAGGACCCATGATTCGGAGCCGAACAGGAGTGTGTGTATGACAACGGCTCTGTATACGCTAATCTTTGTGAGGTTTTTCAGTTGGTTGTTTTTCCAGACTCTTTTATGTAGATGACCCCCAAAGTTCCTCAACATGGTTATCCAACTGCACGAAAACCAACAAGGTCGGGTCAGATACAGCAATGAGCTCTCTGGACCCTTCCCCATTAACAATGGCGTGAAGCAAGGCTGCGTTCTTGCACCAACGCTCTTTTCAATCTTCTTCAGCATGATGCTGAACCAAGCCATGAAAGACCTCAACAATGAAGACGCTGTTTACATCTGGTACTGCACGGATGGCAGTCTCTTCAATCTGAGGCGCCTGCAAGCTCACACCAAGACACAAGAGCAACTTGTCCGTGAACTACTCTTTGCAGATGATGCCGCTTTAGTTGCCCATTCAGAGCCAGCTCTTCAGCGCTTGATGTCCTGTTTTGCGGAAACTGCCAAAATGTTTGGCCTGGAAGTCAGCCTGAAGAAAACTGAGGTCCTCCATCAGCCAGTTCCCCACCATGACTACCAGCCCCCCCACATCTCCATCGGGCACACAAAACTCAAAACGGTCAACCAGTTTACCTATCTCTGCTGCACCATTTCATCGGATGCAAGGATCGACAACGAGATAGACAACAGACTTGCCAAGGCAAATAGCGCCTTTGGAAGACTACTGAGAGACCTAATACATCCTAGATTCACTCTTTTTCTCCTCCTCCTCCTCCCAGTGGGGGCTAAAGAGTGTGAAAGTATGCATGTAGAGCTCGTCGAAAGAACCAAAGACTTGTTGATCCAAACCAAGGCTTTTATTAGCAAAAGACCGGAGCTCTTCACAGGTGGCCGACCAGTCCGGAATGATCCGTCCTGGCTAGGGACACAGCCCTTTAAGGCCCAGGTAATGGGTGTGGCTTAGCTCTCAGCCAATCGCTATAAGCACAGTCTAGATACAGTAACTATATACACTACTATATACACTATGTACATTGGTGATAGATATGTACTATCACATTCACCCCTTCTTGGAGAACTGACCCTGGGAAAAACAAAACGAGGGAGAGAATGAAAGGAAGGGGTAGGTCAAGGACTGTAGCGGTCAGGGGGTCTGACCATCCGGTGTGACCGCCGTGGTGCCGGGATCGGGGTCGCTGGAGTGGTGTCGCCAGCGGGCTTGTCGGGTGCGACTGCTCCGTCGCTCAATTCCCCAGTCGTGTTGTCGGCAGGGTGGCCCGGGTGCGGTTGGACCTTCTGCTGCGGCACGGGGCCTGGAGAATAAAGAGTTGGGGAAGGTTGGGTTGGGGGGTTTGCTGGTTCTCCCGCGTCCTGAGCTAGGTCCCGCACCGAAACAGTGTCCTCCCGCCCGTCTGGGAACCCAACGTAGGCGTAATGTGGGTTCGCGTGGAGTAGAGTCACCCGGTCGACCAAGGGGTCGTTCTTTGAGTGCCGGACGTGGCGTCGCAAAAGGATGGGGCCAGGGACGGTGAGCCATGCCGGTACAGTGGTTCCTGATTCGGATTTCCTCGGGAAAAGGAACATCCTTTCGTGGGGGGTGGCATTTGTTGCAGTACATAGGAGGGAGCGGATGGAGTGTAAGGCACTACTGAGAACCTCCTGCCAGTGAGAGGTGGGGAGACCTTTAGACCGGAGAGCCAGTGTAACCGCTCTCCATATAGTGGCATTCTCCCTCTCGATCTGGCCATTACCGCGTGGGTTATAGCTCGTGGTCCTGCTTGAAGCAATACCACACTCCAGAAGGTACTGTCGCAGCTCTGCACTCATGAATGAGGAACCCCTATCACTGTGGATGGAATTGGGGTACCCGAAGATGGTGAAAATAGTGTGAAGGGCCTGTATCACTGAGGTGGCAGTGGTGTCTGGGCAGGCCACAGCGAATGGGAAGCGGGAGTACTCGTCGATGGCTGTAAGGATGTAGGTATTACGGTTGGTCGACGGTAGGGGGCCCTTAAAGTCTACGCTAAGACGCTCGAAGGGGCGGGTGGCTTTGATAACGTGGGAGTTATCCGGACGGAAGAAGTGGGGCTTGCATTCAGCGCACACCGCACAGGCTCGGGTCATGGAGCGGATCTCCTCGACTGTGCAGGGTAAGTTGCGCGCCTTGACAAAGTGAGCAAACCTAGTGACCCCTGGATGACAGAGCGCCTCATGGAGTTTCCGTAGTCTGTCCATCTGTATGCTGGCGCACGTCCCCCTGGAGAGCGCGTCAGGCAGGTCGTTGAGTTTACCAGGCCGGTACAGGATGTCGTAGTTAAAGGTGGAGAGTTCGATTCTCCATCTGGCGATTTTGTCGTTTTTTATCTTACCACGCTGGGTGTTGCTGAACATGAAGGAGACTGCACGTTGATCAGTCAACAGTGTAAAGCGCCTCCCAGCGAGGTAATGTCTCCAACGACGCACTGCTTCAACTATGGCCTGCGCTTCCTTCTCGATCGAGGAGTGTCTACTCTCAGGACCCTGGAGGGTTCTGGAGAAGAAGGCTACAGGCCGACCGGCCTGGTTCAAGGTGGCTGCCAGGGCGAAGTCGGATGCATCGGTCTCGACTTGAAACGGGACAGACTCATCGATCGCGTGCAGCGTCGCAGCAGCAATGTCAGATTTGATTCGATCGAAAGCCGCTGTGGCTTCGGTCGAGAGGGGAAAGGAGGTGGTCTTGATAAGAGGACGCGCCTTGTCGGCATAGTGTGGAACCCATTGGGCGTAATACGAGAAAAGGCCCAGGCAACGTTTGAGAGCTTTCTGGGTATGTGGGGGGGGTAAGTCCATTAGGGGACGCATGCGGTCAGGATCTGGCATGACTATCCCGTTCTCCACCACACAACCTAGAATGGCGAGTCGAGTGGTCCGGAAGACACACTTGTCCAAATTGTAAGTCAGGTTCAGCCGACGGGCAGTTTGGAGAAATTTGTCTAGGTTAGCGTCGTGGTCCTGCATGTCGTGGCCGCAGATGGTGATATTGTCCAGATACGGGAAGGTAGCGGTTAGCCCGTTCTGGTCCACCATCCTGTCCATTTCCCGCTGGAAGACCGCGACACCATTAGTGACCCCGAATGGTACCCTGAGAAATTGATATAGCCGCCCATTCGCCTCAAATGCCGTGAATGGTCGGTCCTCACAGCGGATCGGGAGCTGGTGGTAGGCCGAACGTAGGTCAATAGTGGAGAAAATGCGGTATTGGGCGATCTGGTTCACCACATCCGTGATGCGTGGCAGGGGGTACGCATCCAGGAGTGTGAAGCGGTTAATGGTCTGGCTATAGTCGACCACCATCCGTAGTTTTTCCCCATTCTTGACAACCACCACCTGGGCTCTCCAGGGGCTTGAACTGGGTTCGATGATGCCCTCATCCAGCAATCTACGCACCTCACTCCTAATGAATTGCCTGTTTTCGTAACTATATTGCCGACTTTTGGTGGCCACAGGCTTCCAGCCAGGGGTGAGGTTTGCGAAGAGTGCTGGCGGGGCAATCCGGAGTGTGGAAAGGCCGCAGGACTGGCCCCGGGGCACAGGGGCGGGTTGCTCGGGTGCTTCGGGGGTGGGGCGATGGCAGACCGAGAGGGGGGCATGGGGTCCCCCAAAGTGTAGGGACACCGTTCGGAACTGACACTGAAAGTCTAATCCCAGCAACACTGGGGCGCACAATTGGGGAAGGACGAATAATTTGAAGTGGGTGACCGTTACGCCCTGTACTTCCAGCGTGGCAATGCAATACCCCTTTATCCCAGTCGAGTGCGACCTCGTCGCTAATGAGATCCTCTGGGTAGTGGGAATAATGTCAAGTCCCCAACGGAGGGCCAGATCTGGCAGAATAAAGCTGTCAGTTGACCCAGAGTCAAATAAGCAATTGGTGTAGTGTCCATGCACTTTAATCAGTTCCATTGCTCTGGTGAGGGGATGAGAGCATTGCTGGTTTAATGTTATTGAAGCAGTTGACCGGGGAGTTTTGCGCGATGACGTCACGCAACGGGATGACGTAGTCAACGCTCGAGGAGCAGATTGGAGGACTTCCCGGAAGTGCTGTTGTGGCGGCGTTGGCGGGTGAATAGTAAGTAGTGGGGTTTGTAGTTGTTCGGTCGCGGCGGTCGGGCCCTGGCGGTCGTCGGTGATGGACGCTGGGGTGAGTACCTAGTTGGCCACGGGGGTGGCTGCGGCGGCGGTAGCGTCGGCCCCGGGGGTGTCTGTGGCGGCTGCAGCAGCGGCGGTAGCGTCGGCCCCGCGGGTGGCGGTGGCGGCGGCAGCAGCGGCGGTAGCGTCGGCCCCGCGGGTGGCGGTGGCGGCGGCAGCAGCGGCGGTAGCGTCGGCCCCGCGGGTGGCGGTGGCGGCGGCAGCAGCGGCGGTAGCGTCGGCCCCGCGGGTGGCGGTGGCGGCGGCAGCAGCGGCGGTAGCGTCGGCCCCGCGGGTGGCGGTGGCGGCGGCAGCAGCGGCGGTAGCGTCGGCCCCGGGGTTGGCTGTGGCGGCGGCAGCAGCGGCGGTAGCGTCGGCCCCGGGGGTGACTGTGGCGGCGGCAGCAGCGGCGGTAGTGTCGAGTGTCCCGCACGGGGGCGAGAGGCGGGCCATCACCATGGTTGCGAGGGTGGGCTGCCCCTTCCGGGTTCGGCGTCTCCGTGACGTCAGGCGTTGCCGTGCAGGGGAGCCCTCGCTCTCATTGGACGAGAGCTCTGTGGAAGAAGTGTTTGAATGGGATAGTGGCGGTTGAGCTTCACACGAGGCACTGTGTTTGCTGGCGGCCATTTTAGACCTACAGACTGCAGCAAAGTGGCCGTTTTTAAGGCACTTCTGGCACTTGGCTTTTCTTGCTGGGCACTGGGACCTGCTGTGCTTGTCCCTCCCGCAGAAATAACATTTCGGGTTCTCACGGGGCAGGGTAGCAGCCGACAGGCCGTCAGGGGTAGGGTAGAAGGGCACTCTACTCACATCAGAGCGAGGGGTCCAGTCCCTAGAGAGCTCGGTGGACTTTAAGGCTGCATCCTCCATTGTGATTGCAATCCGGGCCACGTCCTCTAGTTTTTCTACCCCTTGTTCGAGCAAGCGCAGCCTCACTTCATTTGATCTGAGCCCAGCCACATAGGCATCCCGGACGAGATCATTTGTGATCTCGGCAGCAGTTTTGTCCACACAGTTACAGTCCTTGCCCAATGCCTTCAATACTTGTAAATATGCTCTACTGGACTCACCGGGCTGTTGCTTCCTCGACGCAAGCACGAGCCGGGCATGAACTCTGTTCACCGGTTGGTTATACATTTCTTTCAGTACCTTTATGGCTGCGGTGTAAGTGGTCTCATCCTGGATGTTCTCGTAGACTCTCAAGGACACCATAGACAGCAATGCTGTTAGACGCAGGTTATCCTCCTCCACCTCAATGAGCCTTAGGAAGTTTTCAAAGTTCAGCAGCCAGAAGTTAAAGGCTTTGAAGGCTGTAGCTGACCGTGGGTCGATATCAAGTTTTTCTGGCCTAATTAGACGCTCCATCCCTTTCAAAAAAATTTTTCTTTTGCTAATAAAATTGTAGAGCTCGTCGAAAGAACCAAAGACTTGTTGATCCAAACCAAGGCTTTTATTAGCAAAAGACCGGAGCTCTTCACAGGTGGCCGACCAGTCCGGAATGATCCGACCTGGCTAGGGACACAGCCCTTTAAGGCCCAGGTAATGGGTGTGGCTTAGCTCTCAGCCAATCGCTATAAGCACAGTCTAGATACAGTAACTATATACACTACTATATACACTATGTACATTGGTGATAGATATGTACTATCACAATGCATCAACAGGCTTAAAGGCAATTTGTTTCCCACAGCCATCAAGCTACTCAATGAACCTCATAATGGTGCTCACATGCTGCCCTTGCTTGGTGCTAATTGGCATTATTTTTCATTGTAATGCTATACTCTGTAAATTGTGGTCTTTACATGGTTGTACGAATGTCAGAGGTAACCTGTTGAACTGTTCACTAAGAATCCTCACTGTAATAGGTATTTTGTAACAAATAAACCTAAACTTAACATTTTATACATTAGTGGTAGTTTGGGTTTTTTTTGGACAAAACTTTCTATTTCTGAAAATAAAATTGAACATTTAAAAATACATAGGATTTTAAAAATTATTCAAAATATATTCATGCATGAGTAAAGAATCCCGATTACCAGAGGCATTATTAGCGAAGCAAGGCTTTTGATAGCTCAGACTCCTGAAGACCAGTTGCCATTTTTGCCCCAATCTGCTGGTGGATTGGCTGTGGAACCAAAGCTTAGGGTAGTTTGGAGTTGGGAAGCCACATGGCTGGTGCGGCATTAGATTAAGGAGAATCCAACTCTTTACTTCAGGGTGGACGTCAGTCAAACCAATCATCTTTCAGGGAAATACCTGAAGCGGCCATTAAGAATGTAAGAGAACAATTTCATAGTTGGCTAAATGTGCCCAGTCCAGCTGCGGGTATATTAAAAGAGCAGATTGCTTAAGATTGCCACTTGAGCCTAACTATATGAGAAATCTATCTATTTCAGGAATTGCTGAGAAAAACATCTACAACCACTGAAAGATCATCAATCAGGTGAAAAGATGCACTTTGCTTTGCTCTAAACTAAACTTTTGGATTTCCAGTATCCACAAGTAAATGTTTCTAACCACCACAGGGGTATATGCTGACGCTTGGTGTAGCCACCACAAAGGCATTGAGGGTAACACCACGGACTAAGGCGTAACTGAACACGATGATGTAACATAAATGCTTTGAATTGATACATTGTGTGTTAGATTGAATGTAACAATTACTATGTATACATTATGAATATTAAAACATATTTTCCTGTTTGCAAAGCATTTTTTTACTGACTCAATTTCAGCTTCATGTAGTGCTAAACCTGCTGTACAGAGGTCCCAGAGTATTGAAATGTGCCTTCAAAATTGAATTGTATTTAAATCAATGGAATTGAATTTCAGCAACAAAACGTGGAGCAGTGGTAGCTGGATCCAATTTGACAGCACACGATTCTATTAAAGCTATATTTAATTATGGAAAATCATGCCACTGTGTCACAGTGTGATTCACTGCTCCAGTGACAAGGGTTTGAATCTGATCTTTCGTCCTGTCTTTGTGCAACAAACAATCTGCTGGAAGAGTACAGCAGATCGAACAATATCAGTGAGAGAAAAAGAATGGTCGTTGTTTTGGGCCGGAACCCTTGATCAAGATTCTAGCTTCTGTATGACTGCATGGGTTCCCTGCAAGTGTTGCTAGGCGCATAGTTTCATGAAAGTGGCAGCTCAGAGGTTCTGGGTGGTGAAGAAGGTGTTTGGCATGTTTACCTTCATGGGATGAGGTGCAGTAAAAACCCCTGTTATCCAAAATTCAAGCAAAATGCAGCCTCAAGTAACCAGCAAAAAAAAAAACATGGAAAATAAATAAGTTGGAGTGAGTGGTGCAGTGAATAAAGTACAACAGAAGTTATCTATGAACTGAACCAACAGAACTGATTAATGGAATATTTGCAGGAATTTAAATAATTATGGCTGGCACATTATCACAATTACCCGACCGCTGATGTCACGCGCCTCCCAGAGTTCTTTGTGCCCCCGGCCACCAGGAACTCGTAATCCTGCGGAGGCCCTTTACTATGAATGCCAGTTTGATAATGGAGAGGCATAGTTCGCCACCTAACACCGCCACCCCCCCCCCACCGCAGAAATGGAGATCAAAGGTGAAACTGCAGTCTCGCCTATTTGGATACAACAGGTTAGCAGACACCCCCTGTGCTGGAGTCTTGCCACCCATACCAGATGATTTAGGTCCACATTGTGTTGGCTTAAAGAAATCTACCAAAACCATTTCTTGCCTGCTGCCAATGTCTATAACAAACATGGAGCCATCAATCCATACCATCTTGATAGCACCTTCATATGGCCATTGCAACAGCATCCTGTGTGCATCCCTGCGCAGGAATACATAGGTTCAGGCAGAATGTATGAAGTTGCAGACCCATGCTGGGTGGCTGGGATAGGTGTCAGTGTACCCACCTTCTCCCTTAAACATGTGAGTACCAAAGTGGGAGATTCTTGCTGCCCACGTCCTGGTGGAATGAAATCCCCTGAGACTGTTAGGGGGGCTCCGTTAACCAATTAATTCTGTGGAGGATATAGCTAGAGCTTCTTTTGGTGTGCTACAGATACCTCAAAGTGCCCAAGGCTATTCATCTATCCAATCCAGTCCCTTAAGATGTGTCATGAGAGCTGTTTTCATATGACAGTGAAAATGTTCCACTAAGCTATTGGACTGGGGATGATAAGTAATTGAATACAGAAATTTAAAATTGCTTCCATTAGTTCACCAATAACTCAACATGCAATCTCATGCAATCAGAAAATTCACTTATCCAGCATCTATGAATCCCCAATGGTGCTGGATAGCAGGCGTTTTACTGTATTAAGTACAATAATTGGAACCTCGTGACAAGGCTTTGGCAAGACCACACTTTAGAATACAATGTGAGGTTCTCGTCACCCATTTGCAGGAAGGTCATCAGTAAATTGAAAGGGGTGCACAGGATGTTCACTGGAATATTGGGAAGACTGGAGAGAGGGAGAGGTTGGAGAGTCTGGATCTTTATTCCCTGGAGGGTAGGCATATGAAGGTGACCTTGAGGAAGTTTATAAAATCATGAGAGCACAGATAATGTGATTCACAGTCTTTATCCCAGGGAAAACAATTCAAGAACCAGAGGACTTAGGAGGGAGGGGAAAGAAAAATGAGGGTTTGGTGGGGCAACCTTTTCACTCAGAGGCTAGTACAAATCTGGAATGATTGTCAGAGATGTAAGTACAATTAAAATGTTCAAGCATTTGGACAGATATATTTGGACAGATATATCAATAGAAAGGCATCAAAAGGATATGGACTAAATGCATACAACTTGTTTATCATGGACAAGTTGGTGTGAAGTGCGTACTCCATGTTATGTGACCAAGTGACTACAGATAAATGTATGAGTGTTACAATATCAATTGCATTAATGAAAGCAAAAAACATGGTGCAGATCTCTGCCCATGTAGAAAATCATTGGACTATGAATATTTTGCTTCCTAAACACTTGTGGGTGCATTTTATTGATTTTAGGCTTTTGATCACGAAAATCACCATAAAAATTTTCTATCACGTACCATCTTTTAGGCATAACCTATTTTGTGATATCCTGTCCTGTTTGAAGTCTACATTGTGCACAAAGCAAGCTGTTTTGGTCAGTCCAGGCATGCCTGGGCATGCACTCAGTTCAGGTGCAATGAAAATGTTGTCTTTGACTATGCCCTCATAGTCAAAGACATCGTCTCAGACAGACTATAAAAGCAGTTCACATATATAGATGCTGTACATTGCATTGATATAGAGCACCAAACTACATCCAGCTCATTAACAACATGCTTCAAGCATACAAAACCATGAAGAGCAACATGTCATTGGAAATTCATTTTCTGCATTTGCATTTGGGCTTCTTCCCTGCTGATCTTTGTGCAATCAGTGATGAACACGGTGAAAAGTTTCACCAGGAATTGCAACCATGAAAAAGCAGTATCAGGGCAACTCGAATCCATCAAACTGGCCAACTATTGTTGGACACTGACACGAGACTCATCAGATGCTTGGTACAAATGAAAATCAGCAGCGAAATATTTTTAGTTCCGTTGAACTAACACAATGTTTCACCATCATTATGCAATTAAACATACTAAATTCAATAAAAGTTAATTTAATGTTCCTCCAACTTCCTATGTGTTACAACAAATTTAAATTACCGTTGTGTTCAACTTGATGTTGTCTATCATAATCCCCAATTTTGTTTCAGGAAGTAAATCTTTTGAAAAAAAATAATACTGTCCAGTATTAGTAGTCATATGGAAGTGAAATTTATTGTTACTGCTGTTTAATAAGTGAGTTAAATAATTTTTTTGGAAAAGTTATTTAATATCATAACTGAATTAGTAAATGTGGTGTTCAATCCACATTTTTCATAAAACTTGAGTATCAATGCTAACTTGTCCCTGCTTAGTTTTCTGTAACTCAAAAAAGTCCAAGACAAAATTATTTTTACATTCAATTAATTACAACAGGCTGCATACAATTAAAATCAATAATATAATGTTACATGCTCATATAAAATAAAAAAAGATGTCCTTGCTTTTGGGTTGTAGTTATTCTGAGATGTATTTTGCAGCCAATGGAAAATCAGAACACCTTCAGCTGTGTTCGTGAATTCACTTTGTTTGAATAGACAAGTGTTTTTAGAGACTAAATCTGCTGTGATGCAAATCCAGAGCATGTAAGATCCTCATACTGCTCATGCCAATGGCATCTGTTGGTCTGCCTTTTGGCTAAGATCAAGCATAGTACTTATTAGAATTGATCAACTGGATCTGTGAGAAGTGAGGAATGAGAAGTGCTATAGCCACAGTATGGAAGTAGAAGGCACCCAAGAGGATGTTTTGGAGCAGAAGATCATCTGGTGTGAGCTGGCTTGCTGATGCAGGGGTGGAACTATGCTCACTGGGGGACCAATCTAATACTGTTTTCAGCAATAACCCCATCTCTACCATTTCCACGGGGATGGCTGCAACAGGAAACTCTTCAACGGCACTAAGAATCTGGAACACTAACAGGGTGGCAGTGAAGGGTCCTAGCGAGGGATTGTCGTGTTCCCAGGAGCTTCTTCTTACGCAAAGTCCTGATGGAATGCCTCAAATTTGAGGCAAAGGATATCTACCAGCTCCAGGATCTCAGTGTCTTCGATATGACATTCAAGACCCCGGCAGGACAGCAGAGGTTGCTTCAAGACTTCTAGGAGGAAGGGAACATGGCTCTGCTCTCACTATTCGAGGTGTAGCCACTCTTCACCCTTGCATAACAGAAAGAATGAGCGATCACAGGGCACAATGTTCAACCTACATGTGGCCAGTCATGGATGTGCTCACCTTCCTAGGCCTTTATTTTGAAGGAACAGGGACATGTGTAGACATCTAAGACATGTTTTGAATCTGGACCAGCAAACAGGAAATGAAGGTGAAGCAGACAGTGTTAGGTCTGCTTTGTTCATGAATGAGTGAGTCAGACACCAGACTGAGTCGAAATCAAGGTTCTTTGTTCTTTATTGCCGGATTGTAACACTTGCAACTAACAGTGTTAGTTGGAGAAGGCGCATTCTGCCGTTATCAGCAAGTGGTGTTTTTTTTATACCTCAGGATACGTACTTAGTAAATTATCATACCATGATATTGTCCAATGAATAAACTGTTGCTACCCTTCTCTGTTAGTCTGCTGCACATCATTCTTGTTAGTGCAAAGCTTATCTTGAGTGGACAAGGTCACATCTGCATTCTGTTACTCCTTAGTACTGGGTGACTCCTTCTCCGGTCCCATCTCATGATGTTTTTACCTTACAACAGAGGACTCCAAATGGGCCATCTTTCACCCTCCCCCCCCCCTCAGATTTTGCCACTGGATACCTGGTCTAGGCTGGTTAACTCAGAGTATGCAGGAATTGCAACAAACTACAAGAAGGAAGGCCACCAGGCTAAGGACTACAGAGAGCAAATGTTGCAACCTGTGTGGGGAAGCAGACCACCTCACTAGGGCCTGCTCAAAAAGCGTAGTCATTTATGTACAGGCAACAAGAGGGCAAATGGCCAGCACCACCACCTCCCAGCAAGGTCAACATCCCCTCAACCTCGACTGTGACTGAAAGTCATAGAGTTTCTCAGATTTTGATAGACAGCGAGATCAGGGGTAGAGAGGAGACCCCAAACATATCCACCTCCCTCTGGTAGATGTGGGCTTATGCTGGAAATGGTGTTAAATTGGTTCCCACAGTCAGCATGGTTCCACCCCTGCGTCAACAGTCCAGCTCACACCAGATGATCTCCTGCTCCAAAACATCCTCTCAGGTGTTTTCTTTCTTCTTCTGTGCTGCAACTATAGCTCCTCACAGATCCAGTTTATCATTTCTGATAAGTACTGTACTTGATCTTAGCCAAAAGATGGGCCAACAGATGCCATTGACACATGCAGTGTGAAAGTAAGGAGGCATGGCATCCAAGGGGAGATTGATATGTGAATCCAGAACTAGCTTGCCCACAGAAGGCAAAGAGTGGCTGTAAATGGGTCATATTCTGCATGGAAGTCGATGACCAGTGCTGTGCCTCAGGGATCTGTTCTGGGACCCTTAATCTTGATGTATTTACCAACTTTGTCAAAATTTGAATCTTTGACTTCTACTATACCAAAGAAGGGTTATGTTTCAGTTATGTATAATTTATTACAGGACAATATGGATAAATCAGATTGGGAAAAATCTAAACTTAAATGGGTGACTGATTTAGTGTTTACTTTTCCTGAAGATGATTGGGCGAACATGTGTCAGGACAATGTAATAAAATTGACTAATGTAAGATATGGTATGGTCAATTATAATTTTTTACATCAATTGTATTTGACCCCGGAAAAATTAAAAAAAACATGGGTTTAATAATTCATATTCTTGCTTTAGATGTGGTTCATGTATTGGTACTTTTTTACATGCTGTTTGGACTTGTGTGAAAGTCCAATCATTTTGGCAAGAAATTAAAATAGTTTTGAAAAAATTGTATAATTTTAAACTACCTTTGGATCCAACAATTTTTTTGGGGGGATATTTGTATTCATTAAGGGGAATGGGTTTGGATAAAGTTCAAATTGGTTTTGTACGTTTGGTGTTGTCTGTAGCACGTAAATGCATTGGTAGTACTTGGAACGAAGATGTAGAAATTAATATAATATGCTGGCATAATGAATTGAAAGCTTGTATCATTATGGAAAAAAATTATTTATAATTTATATAACAATTTTTTTTTCTTGATAAGTGGTCTCCATATTTGAAATATATGCAATTAGATGTATTTTGAACTGTTATTAACATTAATAATTTTTAAAATATATATATGATTTATATTTTTGTCTCCCCTTAAGAAAGCTAGCTGAAGGGTTAGGTGGGTGGGAGGGTTTTTTCTTTTTTTTGTTTTTTTTAATTTTTATGTTTGTTGTGTTTTGTTTTTCTTCATATATATAAATCTTTGTAAAATTACTTTGTTTGAATATTTAGATTGTATGTTATACTTTTTACTTATCGTTTAAATAAAGTTTAAAAAAATAAATAAAGGGTGCAGAGGAGATTTACAGGCATGTTGCCCGGATTTGAGAGCAAGCCTTATGAAAATAGATTAAGCGAACATAGTCTTTTCTCTTTGGAGTGGTGGAGGATGAGAGGTGACCTGATAGATGATGAGAGACATTGATTATGGGATTGTCAGGCTTTTTCCCAGGGCTGAAATGGTTGCCACAAGAGGACACAGGTTTAAGGTGCTGGGGAGCAGATACAGAGGAGATGTCAGGGATAAGTTTTTTTATGCAGAGAGTGGTGAGTGTGTAGAATGGACTGCCATCAACTGTAGTGAAGGTAGATATAATAGGGTCATTTTAAGAGACTGTTAGAATGGTACATGACACTTAGAAAAATAAGGGGCAATGGGTAAGCCTAGTAATTTCTAAGGTAGGGACATGTTTCGGCACAACTTTGTGGGCCAAAGAGCCTGTATTGTGCTGTAAGTTTTCCATGTTCTATGTTTCTGTTCTAAACCCCAACCACATGTCTGGAGGCCTTTCCTGAGGAGGCAGAGTCAATGGAGGAGGGAGCTGTAGAGGGAAAATGACAGACAGTGGGGAAAATAAAGAATTCCAAAGAAGCCCCAAGAAAGAAACCAGCAACAGACACCACATTCAGGGGGAAGAAATAGGTCAAGGCACAAACAAAAGTCAGCACCGTCTCAGCATGTAAGGAGGAAGCCAGCACAAGCGACAGAGGAAGTGCAAAGGATGGAGAGAAAAGAAAGGAAGAAAACAGATTACAGTTAAGCCTGACAGAGGGATGTACAGCACCCAGCAACTTTCATCCCCAAGAGGACACGAGCAAGGCAGAGGCAGTGGTCCCTGACTCTGAGAGACCAGGACCAGTGGAGAGGCTGTCGATCCCCAGCCCTGGGAAACCAGGAGCAACCCTGACACTGAGGCCCCTGAGCTATGGGAGAAGGCTGATGGACACGGATCAGATTATAAGGATTGTTAACTGGGGATTTCTATGAGCAAAAAAACAGAGATTAAATTTGCAACTCTAAACATGTGCAATGTTAAATGCACCAAGTGATGTGTAAGCGCTTTACAATACCTTGGTAAAGTCAAAGCTGGTGGGATTTTCCTACAGGAGTGGGGGTTGCCACACCTCAGAAACTATTGGAGGTCATTGTGATGATGCCCCCATGGTTGAGGGGAACAATTGTCATGCATCTGGTCTGGTCCTATTGGTGTGGGGAGCCAACTCTGCAATCACTGAGGTTATGGAAAAGGTTGGGGGACGTTTCCTCATAATGGACCTGAAGTACCATGACTCACTGCTCCAGCTGATCAATATGTATGCCTTGTTGTTATGGAGTGAGAGCCTGACCATCTTCCAGCAGATACCACCATTGCTGGCGATGTCCAGGCCGGTCGTTCTGGCCAGTGACAACAACTGTATCATCGTTGTGGCTGGACAATCCAGCAGTGCCAACAGCAGACTGGATAGTTCCTCCAGACTCCTAATAGTCAGTAAAGGACACACAGCTGTGCGATGTCATCAGCCACCCTGCAGGTGGAGCACAGGCACAGGCCACCTGGTCAACTCAACCCAGTCCCAGATAGACTTTGCCTGTGTCAAAGGCTCTAATGGTCAGAACAATCAACATTACACAAGTTTTCTTCTCTGACCCTTCCCTCCTTTGATGCCTACAGGAACATCAGAAGGCAGGCAGGAAAATGTGGAAGTTCAACGTGAAGTAGCTGACCCCAGCGAATGTGGAGGAACTAAAGAAGTAGTACACTGGTTGGAGAACGTGAAACCCTTCTTTGTCATCCCAATCGAGAAGAAAATTAACAGGTTCTTTATCCTCAAAGGTGTTCAGAGAAAAGACAAAGAAAATGGGAACTGAGCCAACTCCAGACTGACCTGCAGCAACTCCTCCTTCTGCAGTCGAGAGGGGTGGATGTGAAGAAGAAACTCCAAGAGGTGAAGAGCCAGCAAGCCTTGGTATTCACCTTAGAGACCACCAAAATCACCTTCCAATCCAGAGTTGCACTGAGTCTTGCTCACGTTTCTTCTTCCAAAAAGTTCACAGAGGGAGTTCTATGATCTACAGCCTTAAGGAAAAGGACAGCTCAGTCATATCCTCACAGATGGTAACTCAGAGGTACAGCAGATCCTTTTATGCTGAATTGTATGATACAAAGGGTACAGACAGAATAGCCTCCCAAATCTTCCTGCCCTCTAACACAGGGGTCTTTGACAACAACAAGCGTGAATCTCTATTTCAGCCAATTACCCTGGGGGAGTTGACAGATTCCATCTGTTCCTATGGGTCAATAAAGACTCCTGGAAGCAATGGCCTACTGGCTGAGTTGTACATGGCTCTGTGGGATTTGGTGGTATCAGTCCTGCTAGAAGTACACAAAGCTATGCTCCTGGCGGGAAGCATGTCAGAATCCATAAGGAAGAGTATCATAACCTTCATCAAACAGAAGGAGGAGGAGGAGAAGGAGGAGGATATCAGGAATTGGACACTCATATCATTGTTAAATGTTGACTACAAAATCTGTCCAAAGCCATCGCCAATCAAGTCAAGTCTGCTCTGGGGCATGTAACCAACCTAGACCAGACCAGCATGGTTCTGGGCAGGAAAATCTCTATCAGCCTTGCTCTGCTAAGATATGTCATCACCTATGTGAAGGACAGGGGGGAATGGACACTTGCCTAATCAGCTTAGACCAGGAGATGGATTTAGACTGAATATTGCTCAGGTACATGATGGATGTGCTCTCAAAATTGGGAAGATATCTGTATTGCAGTCCAAATCAATGGGAATAAAAGAGATCATCAGGATTTAGACAAGACTACCCACTGTCTCCAATCCTATTTGTGTGCTGCATACATCCCTTTGCTGAATTCATTGGGAAGGACGAGGGCATAAGCAAAGTGATGTTGCCAGGCAGTGGAGGTGCTCAGGTCAAGGCTTCCCTGTATATGGACAATGACTCCATCTTCTGTTCAGATGCACAATCTGGAGACTGACCAGCATGTGCAGGGAGTTTGAGTCCACATTATGTGCCAGGGTAAACAAGAAGAAGTGCGAGGCAATGCATTTCAATAACTGGCCAGACTGGTTGACCATCTCCTTCACAGTCAGATCTGATTACATGAAGATCCTGGGGATCTGGTTTGGAGAGGCAGAGGCATGCAATAAGAATAGGTTAGAGTGAATCAGAAAGGTCCACCAAAAATTGGTCTGTGGGCATGGCAATGCCTCTCAATAACAGGGAAGAACTTGGTCATCACGTGTGAGGTGCTCTCAGTATTGCTGTATGTGGGGCAGGTAAGGCCCATCCCCAAAACTCTGCCCCTGGCGGTTACCAGAGCAGCTTTTGGATTCATATGGGGATCCAAAATGGATAGGGTGTGTAGGAGCGCCACGTACAAATTGTCAGACAATGGGATCAAGTGCATACCAATGTGGCCCTCATCCTGAGACAGGCCTGGCTCCAGTGCCACGCAATGTCCTCATTGGCTGGAGTTCGCGACACTACCTATCCTTCATGGAAAATTTTACCGGAACAATATCTTCAACCACAACCATCAGAGAGTGGTAATATTCTACAGAAACTGAGAGACGAGAACTCAGTGATGGAATAGTTCCCTGAGCAGATCATCCAGATCATCTGGCAGAATGCCTCATCACCAGAGCTCACAAACAAGCACCAGGACTTAGGCTGGCTGGTGATGAGAGGAGCCCTCCCAGTCAGATCCTTCCTGTATAACCAGAATACCACCCTCCATGCATGTTGTCCTTGGAATGGCTACAGTGGAATGGAGACAGTTGCACACCTCTTTGCTGAATGCAAATTCTCAAAGAGTGTGTGGAGAAGGATGCAGGGATCCTTGTCACAGATCATCCACAGTGGCCAGTTTCCAGGGTCACACTTGAAGACTGACATCCAGAATTGCTGGAAGACCATCATCTTGGTGAAAGATGCCGTTTGGTCTGCCTGAAACCTGTTGGTCTTTCAGCATACTGAGATGATGACCTGGGAATGCTGCTGACTGACGCATCCAAGGCTGCAGGACGATGTGCTGAGTGACACACTGAAGCTTGGTTCAGCCAATGCTAAGGCGCTGTGAGGAAGGACCACCCATTACTGGGCATTGAGGGGCTAAGACCAAAGCGAAGCCCTTCAACCAAGAGAGGGAGAAAAATAACAAGGTATTACAATGGTGGTAACAGGGTATTAAGAAAACAAATGTAACAATGTGCATTAATGAGATATGACTGACATTATGAGGTCAAAAAGACTTGAATGGTTTTCTTGCTTGTAAATAATATTTTTCGAGACAAGATATGTCTAATAACAAAATGTGAAAACAATAAAGTGCCACAGTGGTGGTAACGGTGTATTGAGAGAACAATATAACAATGTACATTGATGAGAATGTATAGATATGACCAATATTATGAATGTAAAATGTCCTGAATGGTTTTCTTGTATGTAAATAATTTATGGTGAATAAAGTATATTTCTGAAAAAAAATGTGTTGGTCTGTGCCCATTGCCCAAGTGGAACGGTAATAAAAAGAAAAAAATAACATAATCTTATAAATTTACCCCTTACAAATTTTCCCCTTAAACATAATTTCAACAAAATGCTTGCCAGCTCTAACTGCTACTAAAAAATCTGCAGTCGGTTCATGATTAAGGCAGTGGTTTTCCCGGGTGAAGGTAAACCAATTTATCTGGGTGGACACAGCTTCCTGCAGTGCCTCAAATCTAGGTCACTGCTGCATATTTTGTGGGAATTGGAGACTTTGTCCTTTCTTTTTCTACATAATATTAGCAAGGAGTGAATACTCACTTTTACTTTGGATCCTACAAGATATTTTATCTTTTCTTCTTCCCCTAAATAATATCAATTGAGTGTATTTTAATTTAGTCTTAATTCTCTCTCTCTCTCTCTCTCTCACACACACACACACACACACACACACACACACACACACACACACACACACACACACACACACACACACACAATGTGTTTGTTAGACAGACACACACAGTGTTAGACACACCCTCACACACACACACACACGCACACAATGTGTTTGTTAGACAGACACACACAGTGTTAGACACACCCTCACACACACACACACACACCCTCACACACACACACACACACACAGACAGACAGACACACACAGTGTTAGACACACCCTCACACACACACACACACACACACACACACACACACACACACACAGACAGACAGACAGACACACACACACACACACACACACACACACCTACCTCTTGATTCTGTCCTTACAGACATTTGCAAGCTCAGTCTTTACATTGTTGAAAATCCGCATGGCATCATCTCCCAAAGTTAATGGCCTTTAGGATATGGACTTACCAGATCCTTCCAGAGATGCTGCACCATTCGGCAGGAATTGGCGATAAAATTTCATCATGCCAATCACAATTGGCCAAATATGGGAGATGTAGGAAAATCTCAAATCTTTCACACTTTTGATTCATCAGGCAAAATACAACATTTTTTCTGCAAAGATCAAACAAAATGTACATTAAAAGAATCGGAAAACAGCAATCAAAATTCTTTGGACACATCATGCAAAGAAATACCTTAGAACATTTAGTTACAAATGGAAAGCTGGAAGGAAAAAGTAGCAGAGGTAGACAGAGAATGAAAATTATAGTTGGATTAACATCATGATTAGAAACCGGGGAGGCAACAACTACAATTCAGAGGGTCAGAGACCAAGATGGATCGAGAGTCATGATTATCCATGATGAACAGCAAGGCACCTGAACTGAACTCTGTCCTTAATACAGGGTGCAAGAGTAAACAAGAAAGCACAGGCTTAACCTCATAAGACATCTTGAGAGAAGGTAAAGCTTATTGCTGACATCACCAAAACTTTGATGTACATAAATATTCTTAAACGTCCTGAACTTTTTTTGTTAAGCAATTGGAAAAGGTATGACTTTCCCCTTTTTTTAATTAAAAAAAAAATCACCCTCTCCCCATGTATTTTGGGTGGTTGCGACACAAAGTCACTGTAACCATTTCTCTTCCTGTTGTTGGTTCTCAATACATCACAATATCAAGGAATGATTTCTCACCAAGAGCCGAGTATGCTTGAAATTCATATATCTGCAAAATGGAAAGTAGGAATTTACTGTTCTCTAATTTAATTGCCATAAGCAGGTATTGGATAAAGAACCAAAAAAAATTCACCGCAAGTTAATATTCATTATCTTTTAGTTACAGAAGTATTAAAAAGAGTAGAAAAGATTTTCAAGCAGCATTTTCTGATTACAGTAGAACTTTCTAGAGTCATAATTCTGTTAGTTATCAGCAAATTATAATTCCACTAACATTTAATTGAATTGCTGAAAAGTTTAGTAAAGTCTTCAAGTGAAAAATTAACAAATTCGGAATTGAGAGATTTGTGTCCAAAAGGTTTGCATTGCCAGTGGCTCAAATAAAATATCCTTTCATTCCTCCTCTGTCCATGCATAATTAATGTACATCACTACATTATTTATGCGAGGAATGGCATGATGGATTATATCTGCTGTTTTGCATGGATTTCTAAAATATTCAAGATTACCATATTGTTCTTGCAGCCTAAAGGGAAAAATATAATCCAGTGCCTCTGAACATTCATGACATGGTCAATAATGTCAAACAAAAGAACAGGTATTGATGAAATATCTAATTATATTTTACAGATGCTAAATCAATTGAAAGGTCAGGATTTCCTCAGATTCTCAGGCATCACACAAAATGTAAAACTTACAACAAAGGAAAACAATCCAACATTGGACTAAACAAAGATGAACAGACTTTACAGTTGTCTTCAATTATCTTCATTTTTGCTTTAGAAGTAGAAAAAAGTCTTCTCATGTCTTCGCAGGTTTTCTCTGGGTATTCTGATTACCTCCCATCCTTCAAAACATATGGGGTTGTAGGTTAATTGAGTGTAATTGAACAGCATGAACTCGTGGGCTGGAAGGGCATGTTACTGTGCTGTATGTCTAAATTTAAGTAGAGAATAAATGCAGGGAATTATTGTTTTTAAACATTGTCTTAATTTCATCACACAGTCAAACACACACAATACAAAAAATATGGTAATAAGGGGAATGACCTTACTCGTCCCTAATATTGGATGGACAGCAGAAAAAAATCCAGCAAATGTTTAATCTCATCAGAGAGCAGTGGAGTGAATAGTAGAGGTGAATACATATAAATGAAGAAGGCCATTCATTCTATGTACATGGAAATTCAAATACTCCTCTGCTTTAATTTCTTTATGTTTGTTGAATGATTCCGATCTGCTTTGATAGCACAGAAGCATAAGAAGTGCGGGTGCTGGAATGAACAAGCAAACAGCAACAAACAGGCAGTACCGATGGAGAGAAATAGTTCATGTTATGGGTTGAAACCCTTCTTTGAGACTAAAGCAGGATCAGGAGATAGTAAGTATAACATTGGGCCGATTGGGAATGAGCCCAGAAGTGATAGGATACTGAAAACCTGAAGGTGGGAGGGGTGGAGAAATAATAAGGGATGAGACCAGTGGGGTGGGGAGGTGGAAGAGGTTCAAGAGAAAAATGAGAATGGGACCATGGAAAGGACAAATTCAAACAGTGGAACTGGATTGAGGTGAATTACCCAAAATTGGAGAATTCAGTGCTCATTTCCATCCCTTTAATCACTTCCTGTTGCCACCACAGAAGGTGCAATATGTCCCTCCATCTTTCCACTCATCTCCACT
This sequence comes from Narcine bancroftii, assembly GCF_036971445.1. Taxonomy (NCBI): domain Eukaryota; kingdom Metazoa; phylum Chordata; class Chondrichthyes; order Torpediniformes; family Narcinidae; genus Narcine; species Narcine bancroftii. The sequence goes on from NC_091474.1 coordinate 191,636,266, forward strand.
CAGGGCCATAAACAAACCTTCCAAGTTAGAAAGAGTTCCATATACACCTCGTTTAACCTATCTCCTCCATTCAGTGCACTCAATGAGGTCTCCATAACTGCTTTACCAAACACCTGTACTCTATCGTGAGGTGCAAACTGGAATTCCCTGTGCCAGACAATTTAATTGTGTACACCATTCCCATGCAGACATACCTGTCCTCTGCCTCAGACAGTGAGAGAAACCTTGAAGTTTTACCCTTCAGGGAGCAAAGCATTATGAGTGAACATGCAGCATGAATGTTCCATTGCATGTTTTAAGATCAATTTTAATATTTTATTCTAGTATGTCAAGTGCTCCTGAACTTTATATTTAAATACAGTAAAGCTGATATCACAAGTAATGTATCTATTTCCCTGATACTGCAATACCTGATGCCAGCAAATGTTGTAAAATGGAAATCATATTACTGTGATCCAGAACTTTATACCTCATGAAATAATGTTTCATAACTTTCTTTAAATGCCATTGTAAGAGGTTTCATTCTGCAAAGTTATATTTAAATACAGCACATTAACTTTCTGAACTGAAAAGTTTTAAAAATTATTTTTATACTTGTACTTGAATTTAAACATCAAACATCACAGCACGGAACAGGCCCTCTGGCCCATAGTGTTGTGTCAATCTTTAGAATTTGGACTTGCTGAGACTGAATAATGTAATAGAAAATAAAATTAACTCTTCTCACACATTTTTGAGACACATATTAAAATAATTGGTTTGAATTTAATTGTGTCATGAGATATATTGAAAAGTTTTGTTTTGTGTGCTATCCAGGCAAGTCAACCCACAGTTACGGAGGGTGGTGCTTAAAACAAAAGTGGAGGAGTAGTGTCACAGTCAGATAAAAAAATGCAGATTTTATTTTTACAAGGACAAAGTGCAGAAAAAAGTATGGAAAAGTACAAGTAAAACAGTGCATCTTTTACCAATGAGAAGATAACAGCAGGAAGGACACTGTCCTAGATTAAGAAAGCTTGTGTTTTCAAGCTTGTGTTTCTTCTGCCAGGTGGAAAGGGGGAGAAGTGAGTGTGATCTGGATAGGATTTTTTCTTTAATATGGCAGCTGATTTAACAATGGGGGAGACATTAATAGAGTCAATGGAGGAAAAGGCAGAGTTGTTAGTTCACAACTCTCTGTAATTTGTGGCAGTCTTGGACAAAACAGATCCCAGGCTAAACAATGTTGCATGCAGACAGGATACTTCCAACTCTGTAGCTGTAAATATTTGTAAAAGAGTCAGGGATATGAAGGATTTCAGAAATGGAGAGGGTGAGATTAGAAAAACACAAAATATTTAAAAAAAGCAAGATTGTAACTATGCAAATTAGACCACACACCTCTTATCAATTAGCACAAATAGCTTTAATGCCATTTTGTATTTATTTTAACACATGGACACTTAGGATCAAGCATATCCCAGGAGAAAATTGTACCAAGCAGGTAACATATTACTACCTTTAATGCCACACTGAGTAATACTTCCATTGCATCCATATATTGTACTGGCATATTGTTCTGGTTTGTATATGGCAATGAACTTGAACTTGATATATTTTCGTATCTGGACATTTATTCATAAAACCAATGGTTTACAATTAATAACACACTATGATTGAGGGAAGTCATTGTTCTTTAACTTCATGATAATAAAAGAGCAAGCTCCAGTATAATTTAAGAAAATCAAGCAAAGGAAATTGAGGTGATATTGCATAATGAATCTATATTCAAATGAAGGAGTAACATATACACATTTTCCATTGGCATTTTTTTTAAAACAAACATTATTATGATCCATCTGGAAAAAAAAAACTCTCATCAAGATCATTGTTACATATGCAGGTCTATATTTCTTCCCTAGATATTGTGTTTCTGCCTATAAACCTGAGGTTCAGCTATTCAGGAAATTTGAACAGGGAGAGAATAATGTAGAGTTTAATTCAAAAAAAGTAGTGTTGCAGAAAGGCTCCAACCCCAATAATGGTCTCACCATTCTATTGCCATAATTAAATCTGGAGTCTTGGATTCTATTAAAAAAATGAAGACCCCAAACAAGGGCTAGATAAGTCAAGAGAGAGATTGGAATCAGATTTTGGTATAGAACTTGATCCTTTGCAAGAAAGAGATTGAAATCAGATTTGGGTATAGAAATCGATCCATTTTGCTGGTCTGACCTATGTCGGGACAACGTCAGCAATACAATTATTGTTAGGTATAGTATAAATTTTTGCAACAGTTGTAACTTGCTCAGCATAAATTAAATAAATTGAAATCTGAATTATCCAATTTATGTTTTTGATGCAATCAAGATATAGGGCCTTTTTTTTGCATTTAACCTGGTCATGTCCTAAGATGAGATCTTTTTGGGAAGATCTGGGGGATATCCTGGAACAAATTACTGGAATTCGATACACTCAGGTATCAGAATTGTTTTTATTAGGGAAATTAGCAGAAATAAGACCTAAAATGAGGCTGTCAAAATATCAATTGAAATTTGTTAAGCTCACTTTAGTGGTGGCCAGGAAATGCATAGCCATTACTTGGAAATCCAATTCCCAACTGAGTCCGACCCACTGGAAGTCAGAAATCCATAGTTGTGTTCCCCTGGAGAAGATTAATTACATCCTCAGAAATTGTTACCACATGTTTTTAAAAATATGGAACCCATATTTAAGATGATTCAACCCCCCCCCCCCCCCCCCGATCTCCAATATCCTTATCAATGTCTATGTCAAGACATTTATCCTTTAAGGGAGGAAGTAAACTTTGGATGAATCACCTAATGTTTCAACTGTATGTAATTAATGCTTTTGGAAAACAGATGATGTTGTCACATCAATGTGGGAGAATTACCTCTTCTTTTTTTTCCTTTTCCTTTGGTGGAGGGGGGGGGTCTTTCTCTTTTTCTTTTTCCTCTTTTCTTTTTTTGTTTCCTACTTTTAAGGATTGGCACAATGTGTAATTTTGTCTTTATAAACAATAGTGCAGAATTTGATAATTGTGATAATGTGTTGATTCTTCCTTCTTTGTAAATCAATGTTTAGTTTGGTGTTGGTATTTTATTGTATATATCTATGATGTTTCTTTGAATTTGTTTGTTTTGTAACTTCATGTTGATTGAATTTAAAAAAAAAATGACAGGATTTCAATGTGGTGCTTTGCTACAGTTTCATAGGTTTTACAACATGTCAAGTTGAGGGTAAATTCTTCAGTTCTTACTTAACAGTCAAGGGTAACTGCAGGAAAGATATCAATAAAATTGAAAGAATGCAAAGATTTACTTGGATGCCATCAGGCCTTGAGGAACTGAGTTACAGGGAAAGGTTAAACAGATTAGGAACATTCTCTGGAGCATAGAGGATGAGGGAAGATTTGATAGAGGTATTTAAAATTATGATTGATATAGATAGAGTAAATGTAAGGCTTTTTCCACTCAGGTTAGGTGAAATGCAAACCAGAGAGCATGGCTTAAGGGTGAAAGAGAAGAAGTTTAGGGGGACTATTTGGGGGCAATTCTTCACACAGAGAGTGTGGGAGTATGGAACAAGATGCCAGCTGAAATGGTGACTGTGGTTTCAATGTTAACATGTAAGAAAAATTTAGACTGGTACATGCATGGAGGGGTATGGAAGGATATGGACTGGGTGTAGGTCAGTGATGCTAGGCAGACTCTGTGGTTTATTGAGATAGGGGTGGATTCCACATAGCATAGAGCTGACCAAATGGTTGAAACATCAGGAATGGTAGACCCATAGTTGAGGAATTTTCAGTTTTAAGGTCACAGGTGGAACTATGGGGATAAGAAGATTATTGTGATAAGACACTTACTCTCCAACTTGTTGGAAGCAACTGCCAACAAGAAATGATGAAGAATACACTAGCAAAGAAATCTTGTATATATAAAAGAAAGCTTTTATATATACAAGGATATACAAAATGGAGGAAATTCCAACTTTCAATGGTGTCTTTGGCTATTTATGACCAATAAAATAGCTCAGATTACAACTAAAATTATATTTGGATTTGTATCAGGGAGATTACCAACATAGTGGCCCTTCTTAATCAATCCCAACATTCTTTTAAGCTTCTTTACTCTTATTTACTACTGTTAAAGCTCCTGTTTTCATTTAGGGACTGCCACTTTAAGGGCTAGTACTAGCTGTGATCATTCATAACTGTGGAGAGAACTAAGTGGCAACAATGAGGTACTCACTATGCCCAAAGTTTATCCTTTGGAGGAAGAGATAAAAATATTTGTTGCTTTATCCAGGAAGACAGGTGGTGAGAGGGAGTCACATGAGTGGGACTCTTACAAAGATTTGACCACCAGGCTAATGAGGACAAAGGTGGAATGACTTTGTGTGCAATGGACAATTTGGATAATTCTCCTTGTCAGGGGAAATTATTGAACAACCATGACCAAAGAAAAGGTCACTGGGTAAAGGAAGCAGTAGAACTGCTGCATTGGATCATAAACATTGTGATGGTCATTTCGACTGACCCATGCCTGGGTTTTGGAAGCATTTTGAAAGTTACACATTTTGTTTCCCTTATGCAAGGGAAAGGGGAGTTGTGACATTTCTCAGCAAAAAGCTTGACAGGATTAGTGAGTTTTCAGCAGTCCAATTACTCAGTCTCTCCCATCTCCTTCACGTATACTTTGGGCATCAGTTTAAAAGCTTCAACACTAACTTTCCAGAATTGTCCCTAAGCTGTAATTGTTTGGATTTCCCCCCATCCCCACCCCACACACACACACACACACACACACACACACACACACACACACACACACAAACCCCAACTATGCGTGAATGTGTGTAAGTTTAGATAAGTTAATTAAGGTGTTATATTATTACTAAGTTGTAGCAGCCCAAGCACGGAGACACGGACCAGCCCACTGTTGGGCACTACCGGTTGCCCCAATAATCACAGAGACAAAGACTGAAGGGAACTATAGGCTTTATTACACACGAGATTGCTGGCCCGGGTCCAAGCTAGGGAAATGAGGAGACTCGACCTTTATGGGCTGGGTCACAGGAGAGGAATCCAGGGAGGAGTCTAGGAGAGGATGTCATCAGGAGGGCGGGCCAGCCTGTGCCTGTAGTACATACAACCATATCATTACACCCATAAAATGGCTGACGAATGCCGCAAACACACGGACCTGGGGGTGACACTGGCCATCATCCCAGGTGACCTCCCGCATGGCGGGAAGACAGTGAACTGTGGCAGGAACGCTGGCCAATCCTAGGCCTTTGCTCCGATGACACAGTGCCCTGATGTCAGCAGCTGAGGCCCATATAAACACAATGGCCAGTGCAATAAACCAGTCTCGACTTCAAGTCTTTGGTGTGCATGTCATTCTTCTCCATGCCCGTGTAGCATGAATGCTACAAAGTATTAATAAATATATTATTTTAAAAAATAACAGTCTTGATGAATTTTTATGTCACACTAAAGAATTCTTTGAATTTGTATAGTGAACTTGCTCCCCAAAATAATTTTCACCTGCAGCAGATATTGATGGTGTCCAACAGTTAATTTAGTCATTTCTGACAAATACACAAACCAAGTATTTAATGTCTGAATTTGATTATACATAACTGAATGCACATGTAGGTGATCTCTCTGCAGACCCTGTAAAGTCTTTAGGGAACCTCAAGGACCAAATGCACCAAAAGTCAATAGCACCAAGTGCAAAAGATCCACCAGACCACATAATAACTCAGGAGTAAATAAATCATGTACTGTTACATGGCCCATACCATACCTATTCCTTTTTAATTGACATGATATTTTTAAAGAAGTCTTTAAAATAAAACATTGTGATGATCTCACCTCAATATTCATCATCATTTAATGTTCTAGATTGTTCTAGATTCATATTGTCTAATTAATATACATTTTAGTTTTGGGATTATCTTTGTTCGTCAATCTTTTTATTAATATTTCATAATATACACCACATAAGGAGAACAGAAATAACACAATTAAAATTGTTTGTCCAAGTCTACAAAGTATAAGTATCATATAAATTCCAAAGAGTGCAAATGTGACATATTAGAAATAATTCTCTGGATGAGAATGAAAGGATAAAAACAAAGAAAACAGATAAAAAATATTTATAATATTATACAGTACATAAACTACTAATCAACTAAAAAAGATATAATAAAGTAAAATAATTTTTAAAATGAGTGGCCTATCCTGAGGATCTGTCAAATAGTTGAAAACATACCCAAACCTACAGGTAACAGAAACAACAAGAATTATATTACGTCTGGAAAGGAAGAGTTAATTCATAGAATAATGCCAGTTATATCCCATGAAAATAATCAATAAATGATTATTTATTGAATAATAAATGATTATCCCAATAAATGGGATTATCTTGAGTCAATTCTGTTCAATTGAACTGTTCATAAAAATCTGGTAACAAGCAAAATGTAGACTAAAAATGCATAATCCATAGTTGCTCAAACTTGAAATGATTCTCTCTGTTGATAGAATTAACTTACAGTACAAGACCGATTCTCCGTAATCGGATTATCTAAAATCCTCATTTATGCTGAATTTTTTTAAAAATTTGGATAAATGAGGATATTCGAAATAAATCAGAAATTCTCATTTATCCAAATTTTTTTCAGACCCGAACAGACCTCACAGGTTGAAAAAAATTCACGACATGAAATTAGAACGACTATTTCAGGTAACTCCCTCGCTTCTCTCTTTCCGTTTCTTCTTTACCTACTCCTATTGACTTTTCTCTCCAACTCTCCCTCTCAAACTGAGCGCCACTGTCTCCCAGCCACAAGCGGTTGGAAAAATCCCTTGTCCTGGCGTGATCAAGGAGAGCGGCCTCCTGGGCAGGAGCAGGGACCCTGGGCTCCTGGCAGTTGGTGCTGGGCAGTTTTTTAAAAAATGATCAATTCTCCAAAAAAAATGTTTATCTGATATAGGCCCAGTCCCGACCATTTTGGATAATCTGAATTGTACTGTATATTTTTCCTGTTAATATTTTTTTCTTGCTGCTCAGCTTAAAAGGAAATATTGTTTTGGATGTGACTGGTACATAAAAACTGTTCACCTAGAAATTTACACACAAACCAGTGGAGTTAAATCCCCATTTAAATCAAAGGAATCAAATTTCAAAAGTGCTTTGTGGTGAGCAGACCGCATTATATTGCAATTTTATGATGCTGATCAGGGAAGGAATTTCTTTCCCATTAGATTTTTATATTTCAAGCAAGTAGATCGCAAGTAAAATTTTAATAAAATTGCCAGAGTCTCGGGATGAAAATTACTTTGAAACACCACAAAATGAGTAGAAAACATTGGTCAATCTTGTAGCATTCCTAATGTTATGCTCATCGACTTTGAGCTGACGTAAATCAGTCAGCACATTTGTCATTGTTTCAAGATTTTAATGAGCCCAGCTTCACCCCAAAGCCTTTTGATATTGTTGATTATCTTCAGAATGATGTTTTAAAGCAATTTTCACCTTGATTCCATTTTCTTTTGTTTTATTATTGATGCAGATGGCACAAAGACTTAGAACATAGAACATTACAGCTCAGAGAGGCCCTTCAGCCCACAATATTGTGCTGACCTATATATTCCTACCAAAGAAACGAAACCCTTCCTACCCCGTAACCTTTTATTTTCCTTTCATCCATGTGCCTGTCTAAAAGTCTCTTAAATGGTCCAACTGTTTCAGACTCCACCATCACAACTGGTAAGGCATTCCACACACCCATAACACTGTACTAAAAAAATACTTAACTCTGATATCTCCCCTAAACTTTCCTCCACTTTGTATAGATGTTCTCTGGTGTTAGCTACTTCAGCCCTGGGAAAAAGGTGCTGGCTGTCCACCTTACCTCTGCCTCTCAGTATCTTGTAGACCAGTATAGCAGTATTTCTCATCCTTCTTTACTCCAAAGAGAAAAGTCATAGGTCTGCTAATATTGCCTCACAAGACTTATTTTGCAATCCAGGCAGAGAGAGATAGAGAAGATGACCACTGGTATCGGAGGTCGCTGTATCTGATGTGAATGCCTTTGTAGTTTTTAGTATTGTGTTGTTTTGTGTCTTCCCCATTAAAATTTCCCCGTGTGTACAATAAAGATTACTCTGTTTGTCAGCCTGTGTCTGGACTCGCTTCTCTGTGAACCCACCAAACTTGAATTAAATATCATGTAAAAATTAGCACTGTGAGCAGGTTTCAAGGATTTTTGTCCAGAAACAGCAATGTAACTATGTGGGAGATTGCGTTAACCAGTGTGCGTGTGGGCGTCTTGTCGGGTACATGTGTGGGAGTGTACCTCCTCGTGTTCAACGGTGGCAGTAAGCGATCAACGAGTTGCAGGGAAATGTTAGGGATAGAATTTAGGATCACTGGTGGACAGACGATAATTAGGGGTTCAACAAGCTAGTGGCTTGGTTGGCAAATAGTGCTATATTGATCAACTGGGTCAACAGGCTGAACCACTATGGGGAAAAGATTGGGGCACCATGTGGCCTCCCTCTTGGAGGAATAGGGATTTCCTGATGCCAGAGAGAGTCATGGGGGGGGGGGGAGCCCTATGGTTGCTAATATCCCTGTGGAGGTGCCAATGGGATATCACTCAGAATTTATCAAAACAGAGTCCCTGAATTACCACCGCATCTCCCTGCAGGAGGCACTGGACACTGCCAGGCACACATTAGCAGCCTTGATGCCAAATATACTGAAATTGACTGCCAATTGGTCAAAGCGTGACAACTGTAGATGGCCCGCCAATCTGGTTGGCAGGTCAATCCCATTAAAAGAAGGGCCGTTATCATGCATGGAGGAGAGGGAGACATCTGATCGGAAGAAAGGGATGTGTGGATGGACAATGATGACCATGAAGAGTCTGAGCCCCATTACATGTGTCCTTTCACATGTGTACCTGAGATTCTGCAAGCCTGTCCAGTGACCACGTGGTACTATACCTGCCATGACGATTCCCATCGGCTCAACCCAACAAGAAGATAGACAAAAATGGGGAGAGGGTGAGTGGGCAGGTGAGTGGTCATTACAAGGTCATAGAGAGCAGAGACTACTCCACCCAGGAGTTAACTGGGCTCAGAGATCGATATCACCAATGGCTGTGGAGCACCTGGCCACATGGCTGTTCTGTCTGTGGGATGAAGGGGCTCCCCACATCTGCCAATCTTATTTAGAGGCCAGTGCCCTGGTCAGCCTGTTGGCACAGCAGAGAGTTAACAACTTCCTGCGAATACCGCTCAAAGGGATTGATGAGGGAACTACCCTGTAGGATCAGGTGGTGCGTACAGTGTGGGCCAGGTTTCCCATGCTCCTGGAATGGGTCTTGAAAGTTTGGCCACTGTGGCATACGGTCAGTGAGGGTACAAAGGCAATCAGAAAATTTACTCTCATTACTGGCATCCAGGTGGGTGCCAACAGGTGCAATTTTCCCGAGTATGCAAGGGTAAACACAACCTTAGTAGGCCACCTAGTAACCACCTTGATGGGGCCAGCAATCAGTGAGACTGTCTGGGAAACCATCACCCTTCTGGAAGGTCTAGAGCAGTGATTTTCAAACTTTTTTCATTCCACTCACATACTACTTTAAATAATTCCTATGCCATCGGTGCTCTGTGATTAGTAAGGGATTACTTAAAGTGGTATGTAAGTGGGAAGGAAAGGTTGAGAACCACTGCTTTAGACCCAATTGTTACTGAAAATCTTTTGTTTGAGAAAAATTGCCATTGGCCCATTGGAGTTATGAAACCGTGCACATAATGAGTCAATTAGGTATGATTCAAACAGTAGTTTTCAAACATTTTCTTGCCACTCAAATACCACCTTGAGTAATCCCTGACTAATCAAAGAGTACCTTTGGCATAGGGATTACTCAAGATGGTACATGAGTGGCAAGAAAAAAAATTGAAAACCACTGGTCTAGTGTATATGAAGTGGGGAGCTCTCGCACAGGTTTGCACGGCTGAGGGGAAGTTCAGTAACATCACCCTGCAGAGATCCCCCTCACAATGGAAGCTTCCAGTGTGCCACCCACTCTGACCTGGACCAGACTCACCTCTGCTCCTCCCCCACCAGAGATGACCCCTGAATAATCTGTCTTGTGAGTTCTCCCAATCTAACCCCCTCCCCCACTCAAAAGGAAGACTCTATTCAAGCTGCTCCTCTTTTTGCTTACACTGATCGGCACTGTGAGAGTCTCTGAGTGTGCCCACAGCATAACTATATCGGACTGTGGCACCTGCATCGCTGCTCTGGCACACACAGTTGAGGGTCTTCCACCTATGCCTAACCCACTCATCAACAGTCATAGGAGCTGCTTGTTTGGACACTTTAATCAAAATATTTTGGCTCAGCAACAGTTAGAGGATCTGCTTGTGCCCTTACACAAGGAAACCTTTCAGTAATGACAGCATTCTTCCACTCCCTCCCGCAACATCACTCCTAACAATTCCTCATGGGGTGAGTGCTTCAGAAACCTATTTTTAAAAAAGTACTTTTAATTCAGACAATGCACAGTCCTGACTCTCCCTGTGAGTCCATTAAGGGAGCCAGATCAGGCAATATGTTGCATCTATTTCGGTAGACAATGGTCCACGCTTAGTGAGAAAGCAAGCAGGAATGGCATCCTGGTGCCAGACGGTAGCCCAGAAAATGAGATGGCTCCAAGGGAAATACCGATCTGCCTGCTGGGCTGACCTCTGCTTCCCCATGAGGAATTAAGGGCTATGGGGAAAAGGCAGGTAGGTGGAGTTGAGTCAATGATCAGATCAGCCATGATCGTATTGAATGTCGAAACAGGCTTAACAGGAGGGGTGGCCTACTCCTGCTCACATTTCTTATATTCTTATGAGATTGTGCGGTGGTAGATATCTGAGTAGTGTGCCTCACCATAACTGATGAGTGCTTGGACAGATGACCAATGCGCAGGAGGTGCTGGTCGAGGAAGGGTTACGGCACTGGAAGGATGGCCTTGCATTGCCTCCTTGCAGACGGAGGTGGCACCGGGGCTGATGTTGGGAGAAAAGATGCACACGTATGTCAAACAAGGTGGAGAGACCATGCATGCGAGTCAGTGACTTCATTGTTTTTCCCTTTCCTCTCACACTGGGGAGCAGTACCCGCACCACCCTGCTCCACCAGGAGCGCAACGACAGTCTTCGGTCAGGGGGCGAACTGGTAGAGCTTTCTGTCTTTTCCAGAAACATCATCTTCCCTTGCTGACGTGCCTTGTTCCTCATTTTAAAGGCATTTATGCAACCTCTGTATTTATTGTATATTGTTTGTAATACACGATATTTGGTATAAATATTGTTCCCTGTCAGTTGAATATGTCTTTTGTTTTTCTCTTAACCATTGTATATGATGTCAATAATCTTTATAGATGTGGTGGAGGCCCGTGGCGTCCGAACATGGTGATCCTGCAAGGGCAATGCCGACTAAATCGACTTTCTTCCCGAGCAGCTGGCCACACGGCAGGAAGCACCAGTGGGAACGTGGGCCTATCCATGGCCAGAAAGCGGGTGATATCATTTTAACCAGAAGCGGCATAACTAGGTCGAGTGGGCCTATATAAAGACAGGATACACTGTCAATAAAGTTAGTATCAATGGTACTTACCTTGTGTTAGTGTCTTGCTTTCACACTCTGCTGTAGCATGAGCTACAGTGGCAATGCAGTCTAAACAGTGCTGAGGACCCGACGATGGAGGAACAAGTAACACTCCACGCAGTTTCACTATTTTGCTGACTGGCTGGACTTTGCAATCACAGGTATGGTTCGAGCAGGCCAAGGCCCAGTTCCAGATTCAACAGATCACAGCCAACGGCAAGAGGTTGCCATCCTGGGTGAGCTCACTCGACCAAGACACAGCCACTAGGGTAATGGATTTCCTCTGGCAGTCTCTGGAGCAAGGCAAATATTTGGCTATTGAAGAGCTATTAACCCGCACTTTCAGGCTCTCGAAATGCGAACGCGCAGCCTCACTCTTGTACATGGACAGGGCCCTTCTGCTCTCATGAATGACATATTAGAATTAACATGGCCAAAAGCTTTGCCTGCTCTTCGAGCAGCTCTTCCTGGAGTGACTATCGGAGGATATCCAACTACTGTTCACCGAGGACTTCAGTGACCCCAGGAAGGGCGTGGATCGAGCGGGAATCCTCTGGGGAGTGAAGAGAGACTCCAGCATTGTGGTAGACCAAGTCGCAAAGCCTCGAGCACAGCGGACAACTTGATTGCCATAGAATACCAGCATGCTGACAGACTGTGCCATTCCCCCCCACCCCCACTCGCCAGTTAGCAGTACTGTTTCTATTACCACAGTGAGGTTCAGAGGCCCATCGATGCTGCCCTCCCTGCGCATTTCAGGGAAACACCATAGCTGACCGTCACTAGTGCCTGCAGTGGCCAGCCAACAAAACAGCTTTCTCCACAAGTGAGACTCCCTATCAGGGTGAAGGTTCCTGGTCGACACCAAGGCTGAGATCAGCATCCTGTCACCCTCAGCTCGTGACACCTCCAACGGAAAACCAGGCCCAGTTCTTACATTTCCAACATCTGAACCTCTGGCACCCGTACCATCCCACTTCGCTTTGGGAACAGCCAGTTCACATGGACATTCACCCTGGCAGCAGTGCAGCAACCATACTGGGGGCAGACTTTCTCGGGGCTCATTGCTTATTGGTGAAACTAAAGGATGGCAGTTAGTGCATGCTAAGGCTTTCCAGACCTTCCTTCGAGGGGAGGCCAAGGTATCCACCCCCTCCTACATTCTGTCACCTCCGAAGATAAAGAGTTTGCACTTATCTTGGTGGAATTTCCTTCCATTGTGGTACCACAATTTTCCTCAACAGAACCAAAACATGGAGTATGGCACCACATGCTCACTAAGGGTCCTCCCCTACATTCCAGGGCATGCTACCTCAACCTCACTAAGGAGGAGTTCCGGAAGATGGAAGAGCTTGGAATAGTGCGGTGGTTCAACAGTCTCTGGGCATCCCCCCTGGACATAGTATCAAAGGTGGCAGGAGAACAGAGACCATGCAGGGATTATCGTTGCCTCAATGAGGCACCACGCCAGACAGGTATCTGGTGCCCTACATACAAGACATCTCCCCTGTGATCCAGATGTCATCCAGGATGTCTTGGAATGCTTGTAGTGTGTTTTGGATAGAGCTTTGCAGATCTCAGCAGGAATAACATCCTGCCCTGTTGTTTTATTTGAATCCATCTGCAATATCACTTAATTGATCTCATCAGTAGAGAGTGACAGGTCTAGACCATTCAGGACTGACTGATGAGGGATATTCTGTAAGACATCAGGATCAAATGTGGATGGTCTATTGAGTAGGCTGGAAAAGTATTCAACCCACTGATTTTTCAGTCCTTCCTTGTCTTTGATCAGACTTAACCCGTCTGATGACAGTAAAAGGGAGCATCCTGATTTAGAACTGACTTTATGCCACTGAAAAACTTTCTGATGGCATGCATGTCTGCATAGCTTTCCACCTGCTCAGTCTTTCTCTGCACCACTTGTCCGTCATTTCTCACAGTTCTGCCTGTACTTTGGACTGTAGATGTTTAAACTTGTCTTTCTTTGAGACAGATGACGGGTCATTTTGCCAGTCAGCAAAGAACTTTTTCTTGGCCCTCAGAGCTGCTGAAATGGTCTTGTGTTTTTCATCAAACCAATCTTGATGAATTTGGGTTTTCACTCCGAGTATAGTTGTTGCAGTCTGCGTAACAACATCTCTGAACCGCTTCCACTTATCAGAACAGATTGCCACAAGCAGTGAATTGCTGGAGAGTTTTTCATTAAAGTACATCTTAAAAACATTGGGCTTGACCTGGATCTTGCATGACACTGGAAGTCTTTGATTGACACTGATGTTGAATGACACTGACAGTCTTTGATTGTTTATAATGCAAAGGGGTTATGTGTAGGTCGAGGACCCACTGAACCAGCCTGTGATCATCCATCACTCAGCGCCTCGCATTGCCCAGGTGATGGTGATGTCATGAAGGTCACACTGGCTTACTATGATGTAATCAAGTAGATGCCAGTGTTTAGACTGATGCATCCAAGTTGTTTTGTATTTGTTTGCAACTCTGAACATCGTGTTAATCCAGAACCAGCAAGCCATTATATTTGATTTTCCCACTCCATGTCTCCCAAGGACTCCATCCCATTTGTCAATATCTATCCCCACCCTAGCGTTGAAGTCACCCAAGATGATGAGTTTGTCACTGACAGAGTTTCTCTGAATTGTCTGGTCCAGGTCCTGATGGTGGTTTTAGTTGAAATCCTGTACTCAAGATGGTGGCGCCTATAAATCTGCAGTAGCCATAAAGGGCTGCAGACTCTGGGGAAGTGGAGGACTGGAGCAGTGCATCAGAGGACGGGAAGATCAACACCGTCCCCCCATTTGAGAAGGAGAAGCAGAAGAGGTGACCTGTGGGGACGGCGACCATGGCAACGAACCAGCGAGGGAATCCTGCAGCTGAAGGACCAGCACATGTGGCGGGTTGATGGCGACTCGAGGCGGGGAACCCGTGGGATGCTGGAGACTGCTGTCAGGAGACTCGCACCAGCCTGCGGACTGCTGGAGACTTGCGCCAGCCTGCGGACTGCTAGAGACTGGCTTGAACTAGCTGGACGGGTACCAGGTAATGGAACCGGGATGCAAAGAGGTGGCAAGGGCACTGAAGGGACCCTGGCCATATTGGAGGTTCAGATCTGGAGCTTGGGTTGCCAATGGTTTGGACTGTGTTAAATCGGGTCATGTAAAAATGAGGTTTCACTGTAGATAGGAAGTAGGTATGAGGTCCAGAAGAGGTAATATCAGAAGTTAGGAAGGAAGATGAAAAGCAGAGCATCAAGGATGGAAATCTTAGGATTGCTGCCTCTGCGATGCACCAGTGTGGGTAGGAATAGGAAGTTGTTGCAGATGAATGCATGGCTGAAGAGTTGGTGCAGGGGGATGGGTTTCAGATATTCCCTTTCCAGGGAATAAATAGCTGAACCTGAACTGGAGGGGGACCAATATCTTGAGGGGCTGCAGAAATGCTGGAGGGTCATCTAAAGACATTTGGTGACTCTGGGAGGGGGGTATTATCTCTCTTTTGCTTCTCTCTCTTTCTCTCTGTCTATAAGTCTGATTAAGAAAATTCCTGCCGGTGGCAAATCTGTTTACCTTCCAGTAGGCAAAAAGAAATTTCATGTAATATGACACTGTTTTATTACTATGAAAATAAATTGAATTTTGAAACCTTCTGCTTCTTCATCTACGTCATTTATGAACTTCCCATTCACTGACCTCCAGGCAGAATACTTTCCATCCATAACTACTCTCTACTTTCTACGGGCAAGCTCATTCTGAATCCACCCAGCCAAGGTTCTAAGGATCCCATACCTTATGATTTTCTGAACGAGTCTCTCAAGGGGACCTTGTCAAATGCCTTACCACTGTTGTTTAAAGTAAAATCACAAAACTGGAGAAATTCAGCAGTTCTTTATGTAGCAAAGATAAGGATACATAACCAACATTTTGGGCTTGGGCCCTTCAAGGTTATGAAAAAATTGTGGGCAGGCACCCAAACATAATGGTGGGGAGAGGTGGGGGGGGGGGTTCGTGCAGTGTAAAGAACACAGTCCCAAAGGCAGAAGGTGGATAACAGAGGGAGGGCATACCAGCAAGCAGGGGGAAGAGGGATGGCTCTGTCATTTGCTGCTCTTCAGTCATTGAAGCAGTCCACTTGCAGCCACATTTAGACAATATACACCATATTTACTGCCCTACATTAATCAATTTATTTTTGTTACATCCTCAAAAAATTGATTTAGGCTTATGAGGCACCCCAGCTATCTCTTCCCTCCTTTCCTAGACCAACCTGGGGTATGTCTAGTCTGGCCCCAAGAACATCAGTCTGAATACTTTGAAGAAAATTCAGCACTTCCTCTTTCCCCATCTCAACATGGTCTAGCACACAAGCTTGTTCTATTCTGAACTCACCTTGGCCACTGTCCTTTTCTCTAGTGAACACTGAAGCAAAGTATTAATTGAGGACCTCCCCAAACTCCTCCACCTCCAGGCACATGTTGCCTCCTCTATTCTTCATCCATTCATTCTCATCATCCTATTCTTCACCTACATAGAGAATGCCTTGGGGTTCTCCTCAATCCTGCTTGCCAAGGCCTTCTCATGACCCCTTTGAACTCTCCAATTCCTATTTTAAGTTCCTTCCTGGCTACAAAATAATTCTGAATAGCCCTTTCCTGTTTTTTGCTTGCTAAATCTAATGCTTCATTCTTCCTCTTAACTAGCTGCCTCACTTGTTTTGTCAACGGCGGTACCCTTTTGCTATCATATTTTGCCTTTCTCAATGGGACTACCATGCAGGTGGTCTATAAACATCCTCCATATTACTCTGTGCTTTCCCCCGTGAACATCTGTTCCTAATTTACTTTCCCTGGGTCTAGTCTCCTCTCATCATAATTGGCCTTCCCCAATTAAACACTTTCCCATTTTGTCTGCTTTTATTCTTGTCCATAGTTATGCAAAAGCTTAGGGAGTTATGGTCACTCTTACCGAAATGCTCCCGCTCTGAGAGGTCTGTCAGCTGACCAGGTTCATTGTCCAGTATTAGATCTAGTATGGCCTTTCCTCTAGTCAGCTGGTCTATATTCTGTGTTGGGAATCCTCCTTGGACACACCTGAGAAATTCTGCCCCATCTATCCCTCTTGCAGTCAGGAGATGTCAGTCAATATTTGGTAAGTTGAAATCTCTCATAATGACCACCCTGTAATTTCTGCACCGTTCCAAAATCTGCCTATTTATCTGCTCTTCAGTGTCCCAAGGGACTATTTGGGGGTCTATAGACTACTCCAAGTACAGTGATTGCTCCCTTCCTATTTCTAACTTCCACACATACTGACTCAGTAGACACTCCCTTTGAAATGTCCTCCCTTTCTACAGCCATGATACTATCCGAGACCAATAATGCTACTCCCCCCTCACCACCTTTTACCTCCCATCCTATTGTTTCTAAAACACCTAAACCCCGGTACCTGCATCAGCCAGTTCCGACCTTCTGTTAGCCAAGACTCTGTAATGGCCACAATATTGCAATTCCATATCCTGATTCATGCTCTAAGTTCATGTTCTTTATTCCTAATACTCCTTGCATCGAAATAGACACATTTCAAACCC
Organism: Narcine bancroftii; assembly: GCF_036971445.1. Classification (NCBI taxonomy): domain Eukaryota; kingdom Metazoa; phylum Chordata; class Chondrichthyes; order Torpediniformes; family Narcinidae; genus Narcine; species Narcine bancroftii. The sequence goes on from NC_091474.1 coordinate 191,653,548, forward strand.
TCCAACTGATTACATTAATGCCTCCTCCCTTGCCTGTCCTTCTTCACAAGCCCACAATGCATTAAGATCATTTTTGCACCTTCTGCCCTATTCTCTGCACTCACATTTTGGTTCCCACCCCCATGCCAAACTAGTATAAAGCTTCCCTAACAGCTCCAGCAAACCTGCTTGCCAAGACATTGGTCCCCCTCCAGTTCAGGTTCAGCTATTTATTCCCTGGAAAGGGATCCCATGATCCAAATATCTGAAACCCTGCTCCCTGCACCAACTCTTCAGCCATGCATTCATCTGCAACAACTTCCTATTCCTACCCACACTGGTGCATCGCAGAGGCAACAATCCTAAGATTTCCATGCTTGATGCTCTGCTTTTCATCTTCCTTCCTAACTTCTGATTTTACCTCTCAGGACCTCATACCTACTTCCTATCTACAGTGAAACCCCATTTTTACATGACCCGATTTAACACAAATTCTGATATAACGCGATGTGTCATTGGACTTGAATCTATTTCCGATCCTTTTCTCAAAGCTCAAGCCAAGAAGTTTGACAAGCATATCAATGGAGAAACCTCACACTTCAAAGCTAGCAATGGATGGCTAGACTGGTTTAAACCCTGTCACGGGATTTCTCTAGTGTCGGAAGAAATTCGCTCAGTCGAGAGCCACCAGCTCCATTCAAGCAAGGAACACTCAATCACTTTATTTTTCAGAAATAAATTGTAAATGATGATTGCTAATATTCTTAAATTATTTTATTTGTTGGTTTGCTTATGAAAAAAATCTTCACTAAAAATTAATTTGTTTTAATTTCTACTGTAACAACAACAAGAATTCATGGAATTCTTTAATTCAAAGTAATTTACTTCTCAGAAGATAAATGTGCAAAAAATGGGTCAAATAGGATGAAAATAGGGGTGTTTTAGAATGTTAGGTCAACATTGGGTCAGTTTGAATGCTGATTTTCTTGAACCCGAATTTAGCATGACCTCACTTTCTTCGCGATAACATTTTATGGACCCCAACAATCACATTATAACGGGGCCACACTGTATGTCATTGGTACCATTGTGGACCACAACATCTGGCTGCTCACCTTTCCACTTCAGAATGCTGTGGATTCAATCAGAGACATACCTGATCCTGGCACCTGGGAGGCAATGTACAATCGGGGAGTTTCAATCTTGTTCACACAACTTCCTATCTGTTTGCCTAACTATTGAATTCCCAATCACTATCACTCTCCTCCTCTCACTCCTTAGCTTTTTTGCTGAAGACTCAGACTCTGTTAGAGACCTAACCATTGGAACTTGGACCTGGTAGATTCCGCCCCCAAAAGTATCCAAAACAGTATCCTTTTTGTTGAGGGGAACAGCCACAGGGTTGCTCTACACTGACTGCCTCTTCCCCTTCCATCTCCTAACAGTCACCCAGCTACCTGCCTCTTTCCTTGTAGGGGTAACTGTCTCCTTGTAACTCCTGTCTATCAACCCCTCTGGCTCTCGAATGATCTGGAGTTCATCCAATTCCAGCTCAGTTACTCTGTCTGTAAGGAGCAGTAGCTGGATGCTCTTTGCAGGTGTAGTCATCAGAGGGCATTTTTGGAATTTTAAGAATAAATACCATTTTTTTCTTTAATACATGCATTTTTCAGAATCTACTCATCTCTAGCAAGGCCAGCATGCTTTGTCCATCCTGAATTATAAAAGAGAAACTGGTAGTAAAAATTCACATAGGACTTCTATAGTTCTTCTGGTGAAGTTACTGCCATGGTATGGTTGGATAGGGAGTTCAGGAATCAAAATATTCCCAGTCAGGAAGAACTGAGACAAAACACAAGGTGATGGTGTCTCCATATACCTACTTGAAGCTCTTGTCCTTCTTCATAGTAGAGGTATGTGTTTTGACATTATTTTCAAAGTAGCTTAGGCAGGTAACTGCTGTATATGTGGTAGATGATACATACAGTAGCCAGCCTGTCAATGGTGGAGGAAATGTAGGTCTAAATGTGTGTCTATAGTGGTAGATAGCTTACCTTCATGTGGCTGGCATTTTCTTAACTGTTGGAGCTGTATTAAATCCGAACAGAATTCCACATGGTCCTGAATTGTGAGATGTAAATTATGGTGTCTAGATACTTGCTGCTAAATGTCTCCCCACTGACATTTATGGCCTCGGTATTTCTATTGATCCAGAAGAGCTTCAAGTTTAAGGTCACTTCCAGGTTGTTGATGGAAGGGAATTGACAATGGTAATTCCATTGAAATTTCCTGTGTAGATGTTTCGATTATCTCCTGTTGGAGTTGGTCATTGCCTGGCACTTTTGCAGTGTGAACTTTACTCCCTAAGTTTCAGTCAATGCCTGAACATTGTCTAAATGTGGTTGCATGTGGACTGCTTCAATGGCTGAAGAGCAGCAAATGACAGAGCCATCCCTCTTCCCCCCCCTGCTTGCTGGTATGCCCTTCCTGTGTTATCCACCTCCTGCCTTTGGGACTGTATTCTTTACACTGCACGCCCCCTCCCCCTACCATTATGTTTGGGTGCCTGCCCACAATTTTTTAATAACCTTGAAGGGCCCAAGCTCAAAATGTTGGTTATGTATCCTCATCTTTGCTACATAAAGAACCCTGTTCAACCTGCTGAATTTCTCCAGTATTGTGATTTTACTTTAAAAGACAGTGGTAATTTTTCTTTCCCCACATATGCTGGCTGAATACTAGGTATTTCTCTTTTTATTTTTTAGCTCGCTCATTTGGTTTAACCTGCTGAATATGAGATCTCTTGACTATGATTTTACATAAAGTCTTGGGTTGCAAGATTGGCCCCTCTTTTTCATGTATGGTTATTTCCCTGAGGACAGAAATGTCATGCTGTTACTTGGTTAGTCTGTGGCAGAGTCCTCCCAATTTGGACATCATAAAAATGGTGGCACTGCTGAATGGCAGTGGGAGAATGGGGAGTGGATACACAGTGCTCCTCCATGGGGTCCTACTACGCAGTCTCACTGCCGATGGCTCTCTACAGGCTTTATCTGGCCTTTTAAAGGAGCCAGCATTGTTTTATTTAAAATACTGGGACTATGGGGTCTGGGTCCAAGATGGTGGTGCCTATGTTTGGCATTGGCATTGAGGGTTTGCAAATTCCAGGGTAGCAGTGGACTGGTGAAGGGCACCAGTAACATGGAGAAGAGGAGACGATCTTCAGGGCAGTGGCTGCAGTTGCAGACCAGCGAGGGGAGTCTGCAGTTGAACGACACATGTGTCAAGTTGTTGGTGACGTGATCAAGGAGCCCACACAGGCAATTGTGGCCAAAGGACTCACATCAGGCTGTGCGCTGATGGAGACCAGCTCATGAAAACCAGATATTGGAATTGAGATACAAGAGGATGCTGAGGGCAAGAAAACTTCCTGAAGAGCCCTGGTCACTGAAGGCATCCGCGTTGTGTCTGAGTTTTGATCTGTGCTTGGGTTCCCAACTGGGGTGCAATGCATAGTTTTTTTTTTAAGTGCTGGAGCTCAACAAAAATGGCCTGGTCTTGGTGGCTGTCATGTTGTATTTGGTGATAGATAATTGACAGTGAACTGTAGGATTATGAAGTAGGTTGACTGGTTGTGGAAAGAACAGGTATGACCAGATCGAAAATAACACTCAGCAGAGGGGTGGGAGCGGCAACAGGCATGCGTGTTTCCCTGGTATTAGCACAGTGGTTCCACCTGCGTGGGAGATTATGGGTAATGAAGACGGCCACTGATCCCACCTTGAGCTTCTGCCACACTGAGTTGGCCTGTGAGATGCCGGAGCCCCAAAGCAGTTGAATAAGATGCCGGAGCAGTGCTTCGGTGAGCTCTAGCAGCTCTGCACTCCTGGTTACCCATGGACTGAAGTGAACTGGAGAAGTGAATCCACAGATACTCGGTGACTCTGGGGGATTCTCTTCTGCTTCTCTTTCTTGGACTATGAAGAACATTGAACAATGCTAATGGTGAATCTAAAAGCAATTTTGTGTAATATAACATTTCAGTTTTATTACATGGCAATAAATAGTATCTGATCTGATGATCCTTAGATATGTACGAAGAGGACTTTGCAAGATTTTCTGACCAGTCTGATGCTGTGCTCTCCTCAATTTTATTCTCTCTCTGTTCTATGTAGCTGTTAAGCAGCTACTTATTCATCCAAGTAAAAACACAAAAATACTGGATGAACTTACAGGTCATGTAGCATTTTTTGTGTTTTTTACTACAATCACAGCATGTGTAGACTTTTGTGTTTCACAGTTATTCATCCAAATGAGGTCAAGATGTCAAATTACTTCCTCTGAATGGGACCACCGATAGTTAGTATGAATATCATCTCACCAAAAGACGATAGGCTGCAGATGCTGTGATTGTAGTAAAAACACCAAAATGCTGAAGGAACTCAGCTGGGCTTTTCAGCATCAATAGGAGACAAAGATATATCGCTGACCTTTCGGCCATGAGCCCTTCTTCAAAGAAAATTCAGAAGCAGGTTATATCAGAAAGTCTTAGAATTCTAACAATAGAGGAGGAATCCAGACCAACAAAAGGTGTTAATAAGGGACTGCGAAAGGAGACAGGGACTGGCGAGACAACAGGGAAAGCAAGGGATGGGGGGGGGGAATTTAACAAAAGCCAGAGAAGTCGATATTAATGCCAACTGGTTGATCTCCCAGTCTGCATCTAATCTTTCCAATGTAGAGAGGACCACAGTGGGAGCACTAGATACAGTTGCTGACCCCTGCAGATTCACAAGCGAAATGTTGCTTCACTTGGAAGGACTGTTTGGGGCCTCGAATGGTGCTGAGGGAGGAGGGGTTGGTACAAATGGATCATCTCCTGCAGTCATAGGGGACAAGTGGTGGGGAGAAAGGAATGAATAAGGGAATCACGAGCCAAAACAGAAACCCATGTGTGAAGCCCAGTCCTGTGGGCCAGTGGGCTTAGTGTGAAAGTTCATGTCAGATGCTTGATCCTGTAGGTCACTGAGGCCAAAGTAAGAGACCCATGTCAGGAGCACAGTCCTGTAAACTGCCAGGGCCAAAATGGAGACATAGGTGGGGGATGGGGTCCCTGAAGCAGCAGTCTCCAGAGATGCAAGTTTCCGATCCTTTATGGATGCCACATGTGTGTAGAATCTGTGGTTGAATGTGTGGACCCAGTGGAGGGTGAAGTGTTGGAGAGCTCTGTGGCAGATCCTGGTGAGTGAGGTATGGAGCTGCAGTAACGAGAGTCCTCTGGTACCTGCGCATTAAGCTGAGGGTAGTCCATAGCTTGGATCTTCCAGTGGCCCCCAACTTCAATTTTCCATCCCATTCCCTTGCTGATGTGCCTGTCCATGGTCTCGTGTACTGCCAGACTGAGACCATCTGCAAATTGGAGGAACAACACCTTATCTTCCAACTAGACACCCTCAACCAGATGGCATTAATATCAACCTCTCTGGCTTTCATTAAACACCCCCGCCCCCACCCCCAACTTTCGCTGTCCTCTCTCCATTTCCTGTCTCCTTTCACACAGACATTATTTATATATTTTGTCCCTTATCACATCCAATTAACACCTTTTGTTGGTCTGGATTCCTCCCCCATGGTTTGAATTCTGAAATTTTCTGATGTAACCTGGTTCTGCCTTTTCTGATTTTTCTTTGAAGAAGGGCTCAGGCCGAGAAGTGCAGTGTTGTTGGAGCTCACCAGAGCGCGGCTCCAGCACCTCTGTTTAAAAAAAAAGGAAAATAAGCGGGGAATTTAAACATCAGCCACATATTGTATACAGCAATGATTTTACAGAAGCGGGTGGGGGGGATGGGGAGTGTTATGGGAGTGTTCATGTGTAGTCGTGTGTGCATGATGTCAGATATATGGAGTTACACTCTACAGAGAGTTTCAGTTTGGCACCATCTTCAAATGAATTACAGCTCCTCTAAATCTCGAGCGACCAGCAGTGATATTTCCAAAAGAGACAAGATGGTAACCAGGATGAAATTCCACACTCTGGATGACAGGATCCACAAGATTTCTAAAACAAAATTATATCGGAGGTGAAAATTTGGTGAAAAAAATTACAAAAGGATCTACATCGGACGATGAAAGAATGTGCTCGGCAGTTGGAAATAGAAAAGGAAGAAACTCAAGAGGAAAACAACAAGAGTGAGTAAGAGAAACAGTAAAGTGAAAGAGAGAAAGTGAGACACCAAATGGGACAGCCAGGGCCAAACCCAAGAGCTGGGGCCAGGACAGCTGGAGAAACCGGAGCTGGGACAGTCAGGGAAACCAGGGCTAGGATTTGTGGAAGTGTTGAATCAACAGTGCTTCAATTTCTTACAAAATAAGGCTAAGGAGGCATGGGAGAGCAAACAAAGTGTGATGGTGCAAAGGAACAGTTCATATGCTTCATCCCATGAAGTGTGGAAATACATCTGTGAAGTTGGAATCAGCAAGATGAAACTGCCCATGGAAGACATAGAAACCATTCTGAATACATTGACATTCGATGGGAAGGTAGAGATGACTATTATAGCTGCAAAGGAAGGCACTGTTGGGAGGGTGGATGGGCAAATGAAGCTGTATGGAGTAATCAATCCAATCATCCAGCCCACTGGCCTGATGACATCTTGTGGGATGAGCCCAGTATTTGAGGATTGCCATGAAGATGGAGACATTTCTCCAGCAACTTGTCAATACATGATGGAGAGGCTAAAACCTCCAGAAAAGTTGAGGGGTCATGCTTGAGCTCAGTGTTCTTCATTCCCAAAGGGATCCAGGAAAGGGGACATGGTAAACCATTGTTACAAATAATTGTCTGGTCAGGTACATCTATTGGCGAGTTGTACCTGTGACCCCTCACCACAGCCTCCTGTATAAAAGTGACTGTTCAATAGTCCATTGCTGTTCCATGCAGGACAACTGAACAGCATGGATGAGCTTGTGTTCTTAAGTGAATATAATTTTGCTATAATTGATGGTGCATCAGGGGGACACCATCCAATACATTTAGAAGACTAGGTTCAGTGACTTGCATACTTGGTTCAGTCCATCTCAAACTATGGGCCTGTTTACTTAAAGACTTTGTATGTTTCTAATTAATACATTTTAAGTAGTGCGGGATCCATTGTTTCTGTGATTAGTGGAATTTATAGTCAAATTCTCTGTAGTGTTAAAATCAAGTGAGTGCAACCGTGCAATACTTTGTCATATTATTAAATTATGCAATGCCTTCAATTATAAAATGTCAGGTAAAACATGGCGGCCACCGAGGCCAGGTCTCATGAGATCTCCTTGTCGCCATTCTTGGTGAGCTTCGACACCTAAAAGAAATTCGTACTGCACCCTGCTCGGGCTCGAAAGATTAGCAATACATCTTTGTCTCATATAGATGCTGAAAAGACCAGCTGAGTTCCTTCAGCATTTCAGTGGTCCTATTTATGAATATCATCTATTTTTGTTTATAAATTATTAACCAAACTTAAACCATACCTGCCAAGGTGACATTTGCACTTTGGATTGTTAATCCAGGTCTCCAGGTATTTGTTTTGTATCTTAAACAATGTACCAAATGGCATAACTCAAATTTCTCCAGTCTTTTGTGTATATTTTATATCATTCAACTCAAAGATGACCTTGCCCACATGAGGCAACATCCTAGAGTGAATTGAATATCATTGAACATTCATTTTCATTTCCAACCCTTCAAAGTTTTGGGAAGATCTAAATCAGGTATTAAATAAAATCACAAAAAGCAACATACCAAAAAATTCAGAGATCTTTCTTCTAAGTAATATAAGAAGTAAAGAATTAGGCCTCAAACTGGATGAAGCGCAAAAAGATTTATTATGATAGCCTTAACTGTAGCAAAAAAATGTATAATGTCAACTTGAAAATCAGAAGAGAGCCTGAGAGTACAGCAATGGTACATGAAAATGAATAAATGTATTCCATTGGAAAAAATAACATAATTTAAAAAATAAAGTCACATTATTTGAACAAATTTGGGAACCGTACATGGAACATAACAGAGGGGGCTGTTAAAATGATAAGACAAAATGACTTGATTCGGTGTGTAAAATTCGATGACACAATTTTTTTGTTTATTTTCATTGTGTGATGACATTGTTTAATGGTTTTATTGTATTGTATAGGCTGAATGTTTAATGGGTTTGGATGTGGTGGGAAGGTAGGGGGGAAAAAAGGGGAGAAAATGCCACTGTGTATATTTAAGAGGGAAATGTTTGTATGTACTTTGATTGATATGGTTCACAGTGTGAAAAATAAAAAAAAATAAAAAAAGAATTATCCATGTTGTTCCTCTCAACACTGGTTCTATTGCGAATTGCCTTAAGTCTGTGTACTTAAGCTGCTGACCTCAAATCAGTGGAAACAGCTTTAAATGAATAACTTAATCAAAGCCCACTAACATTCTAACACATTTTATCTACACTCTCTCACAGGATTGAAATCATTCCAAAAATGAAGTGTCTAGAATTAAACAGAACACTCTGGTGTTTTATTGCGATTTAACAGTCATTGAAAATCTATAGCAGTGACAGAAGCTGTTGACCCATTGTTGCCATTCTTGTTGTAAATGAGGTCTCCAGCCCAAATCCAGCAGAGGCCACAGTCCTGAAGATACTGGCCTTAGAGTACATATGTAATCACTGTTGAAATGTGATGAGAGTTTCTGCTTCTACCACTCATTTGGATGAAAAAGAAGAATCCTTATCTCCCCTCTATTCCTTCAACCAATTACTTCAAATCAATACTGCCTTTTCTTTAACCTCACTACTCAGGTCTTGTATTAGGTCTCTTCATATTCCTAAATTGTTTCCCCTTAGCCATTTCTGTCTCAAATTAAAAACAACCCTAATCTTTCCAGTCCTGGTAATATTTCTTCTTCACCTCTTCCAGTTCAGTCACATCTTTCCCAAAATTATATGCGGACCCAGCATTAACTCCCACTTCATATTTCATGATTTTGGACAGGGAAGGATCTCATCTTACCTGCATTTTTCATGGTTATTAATCTGTCCTGCAACCTTTATAAATGTCTACCTACACTCCAATGTTCATCAGTTTTTGTATACGACTCAACATTTTGTCATTGCTTTTATATCCCCTTGCCTTGTTTGGGTCATACAGAATAGAAATCGGTTCTTTGCTTGAACTTGGAGATTATTGACTATCTATCTATTACTTAACCTGGCATCTCAAGTCCTCATTCATATTCTTAATCAACTGAGAGTCCTTGCCTCCACAACGGTGTTCCAGATTCCAACCATCCTTGGAATAAATGCACTTTCCTTGCCTTTTGAAATATATCTCTTTTTTTTTAAGTTAAATTTGAGTTTTGCCATTTTACTGCCCAGACCATTTATGTACACCTTCTCCCAACTTACATCTTCATTCTAGTCACATATCTAAGGATCTCTTAGGTTTTTTTTAAGCACCTTGTCCCTCACCTTCAAAAATATCTGTTCCCACAATCTTTTTATAACAATTCTACTTTTCTTTTATATTTCAGCTTCTGAAAAGTAAACAACCCGAATTGAGTAAAACCAGAAAGTGTGAAGACTCTGCAGTCGTAGTATAATATGCAAAAGAGCTGGAGAAACCCAGTAGGTCACGAAGCGTTCATAGGAAGCACTGATTCAGGCCTGAGCCTTTCATCAAGCATGAATTGAAGCAGCATAAATAGGTAAATTGCAGGATAAAATTTGGTCTTTGATCCTTGGTGCCAATTTCTTGTGGTATTCACTGGAAGTGACAGAGCAGGAAGGGAGCATGACAGCAAGAATGTCTCCTGCAACTGTTCAGAACTAGGGGTCATGAAGGAATTTCAGCTGATTCAGTGTTTGTGATTTAGGGATATGTATTAAAAACACACCATAATCCTGGAGAAACTCAGCCCATCTTTTCAGCTTCTATGGGAGACAAAAATATATTTCCGACATTTCGGGCCTGAGCCCTTCTTCAAGGAATAAACCAATAAGCCAGAAGCAGGAAATCTCAAGGTCCTTTGTCACAGAATTTACCATCATAAATGCTCCATGAGTGGCTCCAAGATGCTGACTCCAATCCCTTTTCAACCTTGTGTCAGAGGTGGAGTGGAGCACTCTGCCACGCATCACAAGTGTACGGCCACTGAAAGCGGCTGGCTAGTGAGGCGGTCTAATGACTTTGTGATGACACCATCAGCCTGCAACCCAAGAGCCACTACCAGGGCTCCCACAGTGACTGGTGTTGGGGTTAGGGCTCCTTCTGCCACCTGAAAAATGCCCTCTTCCTGTTTTCTCTCTGCTCTTGCTCCTTCACCAAGGCCACTGTGACTGATGAGCAGAAGGGCAGCGAGGAGCCAGAGAGAGCTAGAGGTCCAATGGGGTAAGGAGAGTCGGAGCCCACCAAGCCGCCAGGGCGAGAAGATGAAGGGATCCGGGTACCAAGCTCCATGGCCCAGGAGGAAGGAGGACAAATGCTGAGGAGTGGGGCCAGAAAAGCAGAGCTCGGGAGTCTAATGAATGCAAGAGTGTGCCAAAGAACTGGAGGGGCAGTTCCAGGCAGAAGAGCTGGAAGAATAATCAATGGCCATCTTTGTTATCCATAATCCCCCCAGAGCAGTTTCCCAGAGCAGTTCCAGCTGCATAGGGGATTATGGGTAATGAAATTGGTCACTGCTCAGCACCTATGTTAGACCTCATGACAATGAGTGACACGACGGCACCATGCGCCCCTGCTTCCATAAACTCCAGAAGATGCTACGATGCGCTGCTCTTCATAAAAGTGGCACAGGAGCAGCATTTTAGGGCAGCTCCATTAAAAGGAAAATTCAAATTTTTCTCTGTGGATGAAGTTAGCCTTAAGGTGGAGGCCTGACATTAAAAAACACCTTCAAAGTCTTGGAATTCAAGCAATAGTGGAGGAAATAGAGCAATAAAAGCTGTTAAATTCTTACCTCACCTCTCATCATAACCATGTTTGTGCGAAAGGAGACAGAATCGAAAGACAGAAGGAAAAGGTGATGGGGAGCCAGAGAATTTGATATTAAGGCCATTTGGTTGGAGAGAGGTGTTGTTCCTCCAAATCCAGGTAGTCTCAGTCTGGCAGTGCATGTATTTGGTGGCCACTGGGAGATCCACGCTATTGTGGTAGCCAGAACCAAAGTGCTTAATTAAGTGATCTCCCAGTCTGCGTCCAGTCTCTCTGATGTAGAGATCACCCCCCACCCTTCCCCATCCCTTTTCCCTTCTGTCTCTCTATTCCGTCTTCTTTCGCACAATCCACTCCTCTTCCCCCCCCCCCCCTTACTTTTCCCCTATGTCTCTCCATTCCAACTCCTTTTGCACGGACATGATAAATTCTTACCTTGTCCCTTATCATATCAAATTAACTCTTTTTGTTGGTCTGGATTCCTCCCCCATTGTTTGAATTCTGAGACTTTGATATTTCCTGCTTCTATCTTATTCCTTGAAATGTTGGCAATATATCTTTGTCTCCTATCGATGTGCAATGAATTGGGATTCACTGGTAGAATGTTGTGCTGATGGTTGACCCTGCCTCCATCTGCTCACATATAACCCTGGTTTCCCACCTAAACGCAGAACCATTCTGAAGACCCTACCCATAGTTATAAGCTAATAAAAGCATTTGTTCTCCCTCCAGTCAAGAGAGATTTTATTCATGCTACAAGATGCTAAAAAGACCAGCTGATTCCATCCAGCATTTTGGTGTGTTTACCACAATCATAGTGTCTGCAGGTTGGTGCGAGAACACAGCCTTGCTTCGAGCTCTCCACTGGCCACCGTGACAGAGGTGCACCAAAGAAAAGGTACAAGGACTGCCTAAAGAAATCTCTTGGTGCCTGCCACATTGACCACCGCCAGTGGGCTGATAACGCCTCAAACCGTGCATCTTGGCGCCTCACAGTTTGGCGGGCAGCAGCCTCCTTTGAAGAAGACCGCAGAGCCCACCTCACTGACAAAAGGCAAAGGAGGAAAAACCCAACACCCAACCCCAACCAACCAATTTTCCCTTGCAACCGCTGCAATCGTGTCTGCCTGTCCCGCATCGGACTGGTCAGCCACAAACGAGCCTGCAGCTGACGTGGACTTTTTTTACCCCCTCCATAAATCTTCGTCCGCGAAGCCAAGCCAAAGAAAAAAAGTGTCTGCAGACTTTCATGTTTCACTAGGGATATGTTTTGGCCAGGATATCTGCAATTCTCACCTACCATTTTTTGAAGTAGTGCCATTGGATAATTTTTACATCAGCCTGAGAGGGCAGACTCAATTTAACAGATTTGAAAGACACTGCTTCCCTCAGCAATATACTGCCTCAGGGAGATGCATGCTCCCATTGACACTTCAGATAAACTGAAAGAAGAATTTACATTTTGTTTGGCTTTTGGAAATGTATGAGGGGAGTTTACACAAAATATGATCCTTGATTGCCTATATACTTAAAATGTTTAATATTTAACAAACAATTTTCTGTGCATGCAATATTACTGAATGCTGCAACTCTATTGGAGAAGATAATTTTGCAATAAGGTTCAGTGATTTAAAAGGACTGAAAAATCCATGATCCATCCAATGGATATTTTACTATTTATTAAATTTAAATGTGTAACGAGATCTTGAGAGTTCCCATTATTTATATATCTGTAATCTGCATTAAAATATGACAATTTGACTGAAGCTCTTGCTTCACAGAAAATATGAGCCATTTGCCACATGCTGTTATAAACTGAAATCTCAGCAAATCCTCTTTTCATTGTTAATTCTAACCAATAAACGAAGTACAGTATCAGAGAGGAATAACTACATTCCATATTTGTTTTCTTCAATGCTACATATTTGTGAACATCATTTAAACCAATATTAAGTCTGCAGGGATGTTTCTCAATAATATCCCTTATAAAAAAATTGAAAAATCTAATTACAGGCACTCCCTTACAACCGTAATTGGGACCAAAGGATCAATCACATCTTGAAATGGACTTAAATCAGAATTTTACCCGTGGAGTACCAAAATCTTAAAGCAAACTTTTGACAAATTATAACAGGGATACAGAGCATGCAAGCCAAAATCTGCATAGATAAGTTTCGTCGGCGTCCCGTGGTCCATAGGATGGACAATAGCGTGGATCTCCCAGTGGCCACCAAATACATGCACTGCCAGACTGAGACTACCTGGATTTGGAGGAACAACATCTCACTCTCCAACCAAATGGCCTTAATATCAAATTCTCTGGCTCCCCATCACCTTTTCCTTCTGTCTTTCGATTCTGTCTCCTTTCGCACAAACATGGTTATGATGAGAGGTGAGGTAAGAATTTAACAGCTTTTATTGCTCTATTTCCTCCACTATTGCTTGAATTCCAAGACTCCTGTGCGAGTTTTCAGTTGACGCATGTGTGGTGGATTTGCGTATTGGACACGGTTGATACATGTGCGAGTTAAGGATGCAAATTCAGTATCATCAGGGCATTTAACATTCGCATATACCAACCAAATTCCAGTACATGAACCTACCACACATGCACCAACTGAAGACTTGCGTATACGTACAGCAATCAAGAGGGCCATGCCCATCTTAGTGCAGGGACTAACAAAGTAAGAATGCACATTCAGCTCTTACATGCCCTGAATCTCTGTTATAGTTTGTCAATTAATTCAGTCATATGTTGGATTGACACAAGTCGCATAGGTTGCAATTTGGGTAGTACTTGTATATTGTCATTTTTATAAAAATTATAGGCTTTATACACAGCTACTTTGTCCAATATATTTGAGGCATTTTTATGCTACACCTGCTGTGCAAAAAGCTCTGAAATTGAATTTTATTGAGGGGGGAGGGTCATTGCTGATCTGGTTCCACCATTAGAGGTAGTAACGGCCCTAGAATCTTGTCTGTGTAATTGGCAATTTGGCAATCCAGGACCATCTCACGTAACAATCTGTATGTTTACCTTTTTATTTAAAGCGTTTTTAAGGACAATGCATGCAAGTATATTTGGTGCCACAGGATGTAATGATAAGAGGCTTTAGATCAGTTGTTTTCAAATTTTTTTTCCCACTCACGTACCACCTTAAGCAATCTCTATGCCTTAGATGCTCTATGATTAGTAAGGGATTGCTTAAGGTGGTATGTGAGTGGGAATAAAATCACTGTTTTAATCGTACTTAATTGACTCATTATATGCACGGTTTCATAACTCCAAAGGAATGGGCCAATGACAATTTTTTTCAAGCAAAATATTTTAGTAACAATTGGGCCTTGAGCAGTGGTCTTCAAACTTTTTCCCCCACTCACATACCACCTTGAGTAATCCCTTACTAATCACAGAGCATTATGGCATAACACTTACTTAAAGTGGTATGTGAGTGGAAAAAAAATGTTTGAAATTCACTGCTATACTTGCAGATTCCCCCCCCCCACTCTTTGATAAATTGTGCTCAAACTTTATATTAAATCATGCATGTATTTTTCCATGATCTTTTATAAATTGAGCGCATGTTTTATTCCTGCTATGATTTTCCCGTGCTATTCTATTAATTGTTGCACATTAATAAAAGTAACAATTGATTGTAAACCTCTCTCTAACCTGACACTTCCTCAACACAACAATGACCTGTGCAGGGACCAACAGCAGGCTGCCAGGAGAGCTTCCAGACAGCCCACCACCAGCCCCCAATGATAGATAGCGGTGATACTAATGAGCCACACAGTGATGATGATCACTATTAGCTTTATCCACCATTATCACCTCAATTTCAACTTTACAAACAAGATCAGGGCAATATTTTTGAGACATCTTTTGGGGAAAAAGTGATCTAACATGCCATCAAATATGGTATTTATGCCCGACACTGTTGTGTTACATGCCTTGCCTCTTTTGCTCCCAGAATGCCGGGTTGCTGCGTTTACATTTTTTTTTAAAAGACACACTGACCGGGAATTATGCCGGATTTGTTTGGTTTAGTGTAAACAACCAATCTGGGTCTTCCTTGCAGCAATATCACAGGATTTCTGTCTAAAAAAAAAACAAAGGCCTTTTCATGTTTTTGACCATTTTGTTGATTTGCTGGAAAGTATTTTTGTCTTACCTCAATCTAGATTGCAAAATGAAATACTCAATCCCAAATTAAAAACAAAATGAAATTCTATGTCGTGTAACTATTTTGAAATGTAAAATAATCCCTCTGGAAAACTGATATATTGATGTAATACCCAGATTCATTTGAGACTGAATTGCTCCAAATGCTATCACTTTACAAAGAGCACTAATCTCTAGATGTACAACTGCTTCTTAAAATTGTATGCTACACAAAACACAATATGCAACAATTAATTACTTTTGCAGTCATCAAAAGATAATATAGAACATCCCCAGAACAAAGATGATCAATCCTATTTGCAGGCTTATTCATCGAGTCATACAACACAGAAGACGTTTTTCCCCAACTTAGCCACCCTGATCAAAATATCCCATCCAAATTTGTTCCCACCTGCCCTCCTTTGACCCATATCCCATCCATGCTTCTTTAAAAATTGTTCTTCAACATTGCAATAGTGCCTGTCTCAACCATCTCCTCCAGCAGCCTCTTTCATGCACTCATAACCTTCTATGCATAAAAAGTTTCCCATCATGTTACTGTTAAGTGTCTCTCTCCTCATTGTAAACTTAATACCTATGGTTATTCCCCTACTCTGAGGTGGGAAAAAAATACATTCCATCTTCACCCAATTTATTCCAGTCATGATTTTGTTTCCCCTCTGTGAGATCACCCATCATCCACCTGCAGTCCAAGGAATAAAGCTGAAACTCTCCCTTTCGTTCAGGCCCACCACTCCGTCCTCTCCCCTCACCCCCATAACCCCTTCAGGCCTATCCCTCACCAAGTCTTGGTAACTCATTGTAAATTTTCTCTGCATACTCTCCAACTTGACAACACCTTTCCTGCAGCACTGTGACCAAAACTAATCACAACTCTTCAAATGGGGCTGCACCATTGTCTTATACAACAATACCTCTTCACTTCTTTGCTCAGTACTCTGACTGATGAAGGCCAATGTACTGCAAGTATTTATTGACCTCCCTATCTACCTGTGACACCACCTTCAAGGTACCATATTCCTGTTCTTCTTGGTCCATCTGCTCTACATCGCTCATAAGATCGCTACTATTCACCATGCACGTCTTTATCCAAGAGACCCAAAATACAAAACCTCACTCTTCTCTGCACGAAATTCCATCTGTCCAACTGATCAAGATCCTTCAGCAATCTTTGGCAACTATCTTCACCATCTGCAATTCTGTGCTTGCATTTTCCTCTCATTCAGTAATGTGCTAACCATGCCATGCTGGTTTTTATCCAAGTCATTGATATAGATGACAAATTGCAATGGGCCCAGCACCAAACCTGGCAGTACACCACTAGTCAAAGGCCATCAGTCCAACAAACAATCTTCTACCATCACCCTCTGCTTCCTTCCATGAGGCCAATTACTTTTATCCTAGCTTTTATCTCACCTTGAATACCATGCGATCTAAGCTTCCAGATCAACCTACTGTGCAGAACTTTATTGAATGCCTTGATGACATGGATATATAAAACTTTCACAGATTGGTCCTCATTAACTTACTTTTGGTGACATTTTCAACAACAACAAAAAAAAATCAGATTTCTGAGATATGACCTCTAACTTGTTCTTTAGGGCATGATTCTTACAATCCTCTGCCCCACCCACACACCCACACACCCGCACACCCACAAACACACACACCCATCCAATATAGAGGGCAAACTGGGTGGTACAATGCATTGTTGCATCTCTATAGGGTAGGATGAAAGTTTGTTACTTTGAACAAATAATAAGGAATACTGAAGACCTCTGTGCCTTTCACATAAGATCAATCTAACGGGAAGGATTTTTTTTTGAAGTGATTCAAACATTACTGCCGTGAGGTGGCAGGATGGTCTGGAGGGATTGTCCAGTGAGGCTGTTTGGGTGGAATTGAGGGGTGAAGGAGGAATGAGGGTGCTAATAGGGGTGTATTACAGACTGCCAAATGGGCCAAGAGAATTAGAGGAACAAATTTGTAGGGAGATAACGTGTATGTGTGAGAATCATAAGGTAGTGATCATGGGAGATTTTAACTTCCCTCACATTGATTGGGATACCCCCACGGTTAGAGGGCTGGATGGGCTGGAGTTCATTAAGTGTGTTCAAGATTGTTTTCTGGATCAGTTAGTAGAAGAACCGACTCGGGAAGGTGTAATACTGGATCTCCTGTTAGGGAACGAGCTAGGTCAGGTATGGGACATTAACGTTGGGGAACAACTTGGGTCAAGTGATCATAACTCTGTTAGTTTTTGGTTAGTTTTAGGGAAGAGTAAAGAGGGGCCTAAAGTTGAGGTTCTGGATCGGAGAAGAGCAAATTTTGAAGGAATAAGAAGGGATTTGGGCAGTATTGAGTGGGACAGGATATTTTCAGGTAAGGATATAAATGAAAAATGGAGGATATTCAAAAAAGAAATTTTGAGGGTACAGAGCAGATATGTCCCAGTGAGGATCAAAGGAAAGGCTGGAAGACATAGGGAGGCTTGGTTTTTGAAGAATATTGGAAATTTGGTTAGGAGAAAAAGGGAGGTGTACAAGAGGTATAAAGAGCAGGGAGCTGAGAATTTGAAGGAGGACTACAAGGAGTGTAGAAGGAATCTTAAGAAAGAAATTAGGAAGGCCAAAAAAAGGCATGAAGAGGCTTTGGCAGACAGAGTAAAAATAAATCCAAAGGGTTTCTATAGGTACATTAAAAGTAAAAGATTAGTGAGGGATAAAATTGGACCCCTTGTAGATAGCGAGGGTAGGTTGAGTGAGAAGTCAGAGGAAATGGGGGAAATTTTGAATAATTTCTTTGCCGTGGTATTCACTAGGGAAAAAAAATATTGAACCAGTTGAACTAAAGAAAAATAGTGGGGAGGTCATGAAGTATAGAAGGATAACTGAGGAGGTAGTGATGGCTGTGTTGAAAAAGATAAAGGTGGATAAATCTCCGGGACCGGACAAAATATTCCCAAGGACACTCAGGGAGGCTTGTAGACAGATAGTGGGGCCATTAACAGAGATATTTAGGATGTCACTGACCACGGGGGTAGTGCCAAAGGATTGGAGGGTTGCGCATGTGGTTCCGCTGTTTAAGTAAGGGTCCAAATGTAAACCTAGGAATTATAGGCCCGTGAGTCTGACATCTGTGGTGGGCAAGTTGATGGAAAGTGTTCTGAGGGATGGTATTTACAAATATTTGGAGGTACAGGGATTGATAGGGAGTAATCAGCATGGTTTTGACAGGGGTAGATCATGCTTGACAAATTTGATTGAGTTTTTCGAGGGGGTTACAAAAAAGGTTGATGAAGGGAAAGCTGTGGATGTTGTCTATTTAGACTTTAATAAAGCTTTTGACAAAGTTCCCCACAAGAGGTTAGGAAAAAAGGTGGAGGCATTAGGTATAAATAAGGAGGTGGTGAAATGGATTCAGCAATGATTGGATGGGAGGTGTCAGAGAGTAGTGGTAGAAAATTGTTTGTCCAATTGGAGGCCGGTGACTAGTGGAGTCCCTCAGGTATCGGTCCTGGGTCCATTATTGTTTGTTATATATATTAACGATCTGGAAGTAAGGGTGGAGAGTTGGGTAAGCAAGTTTGCGGATGATACAAAGATTGGTGGTGTTGTGGACAGTGAGGAAGATTACCGTAGATTAAAAGGTGATTTAGGAAGGCTAGAGGTCTGGGCTGAGAATTAGCTGATGGAATTTAATACAGATAAGTGTGAGGTGTTACATTTTGAAAAGGCAAATCAAAATAGGTCATATGCATTAAATGGTTGGGTATTGAGATGTGCAGAGCAACAAAGGGATTTAGGAGTTATGGTGAATAGTACCCTCAAGGCTGATACTCAGGTAGATGGTGTGGTGAAGAAGGCATTTGGAATGTTGGCCTTCATAAATCGGAGTATTGAATTCAAGAGTAGGGAGGTTATGATGAAATTGTACAAGGCATTGGTGAGGCCAAATTTGGAGTACTGTGTACAGTTTTGGTCAGCAAATTATAGGAAAGATATAAACAAAATAGAGAGAGTGCAGAGAAGGTTTACGAGAATGTTGACAGGATTTCAAGGTTTGAGTTACAGGGAAAGGTTGTGCAGACTAGGGCTTTTTTCTCTGGAACGTAGAAGATTGAGAGGGGACTTGATAGAGGTGTTTCAGATTTTAAAAGGGACAGACAGAGTAAATGTGGATAGGCTTTTTCAATTAAGAGTGGGGAGATTCAAACTAGAGGGCATGGTTTAAGGTTGAAGGGGGAGAATTATAAGGGGAACATGAGGGGAAATTTCTTTACGCAAAGGGTGGTAGGAATGTGGAATGAACTTCCGGCAGACGTAGTTGAGGTGGGATCATTGGTTACATTTAAGGATAGACTGGATAGTTACATGGAGAGGAGATGACTGGAGGGGTATGGACCGGGTGCTGGTCAGTGGGACTAGGAGGGTGGGGATTTGTTACGGCATGGACTAGTAGGGCTGAACTGGCCTGTTCTATGCTGTAAGTGGTTATATCCAAAAATGTCCAACCAAAAAAAGTTTTCTGCCCAAATTTTACCATTCACCTCCTCCTCCCCACCTAATTCAAAGCTTCATTATCACCAGGTGCTCTTCACAGAATATGGTCATATCTCAGAATGGACACATGTCAGAATTGCGTATTTACCTTGTTAGTTGATGTCCCGGGGTCTGCAGGCTGGGTGTGGCCATCTTAATTCAGTTGGCACAGGCACGGTGGGTTCGCATAATGAAGATTCGCACATGAACACAGGAATCAAGATGGCCATGCCCAGCCTATGGACCCTTGGGCGCCAACTAACAAGTATGTACATTTTGGCTTTTACGTGCACTGTATCCCTGTTATAGTTTGTCAAATACAACATAAAGCGGGTAAATTTTATATTGTTTCTTTACATTTTTAAACAAATTTTCAGTTGTATGTGTGGATGGACGCATGTTACAAGTTGGGGAGCACCTGTAATTATGGCTGAGCCTCATGATGCAGCATCCTGTACAATTTATGGACTTTCAGTTGCTGAAATCCAGATAAATGTGAACATCAGTGTTACACACAAAGGGGTTATTGGATGATGAGCCATTTCCAGCAGCAAAACGGTGCTGACAGAGAACTGGAATGCTTTACTTGTTTTAATAATGACATATGGGAGAGTGCCGAGTTCCTGTTTAAAAGTATTGGACCACAAAAGCAGAACTATAACAGACTTTTGCAGCACCATAATGGCCCTTCAGCCCTCAATACAAGGCCAAAGTACACATTTTATGACTTATAGTATTCGAGTAATTTGAGAAAGCTTGCAGAAGTTATTAGGTCATACCGGTTAAATTAAGGTTTAAGTCTAATTTTCACAAAATCCCCAGTACAGTGAAAAGGGTTTGTCTGCAAACAGACTAACATTGTCTCTAACATTCATACAGCTGCGTAAACAGCACAATTATAGAGTATAGGGTTAGAATGCAAAGGAAGGTCAATTAGCACAAGTAAGGGCGACATAACAGCTTGTTATGAGGTTCATTCAGGAGCCTGGTGGGTCTAGGGAAGAAGGTGTCTTTAATCTTGTTGGTGCATGCTTTCACATTCATAAGCATGCTCCCTAATGGAAGGAGGGAGAAGAGAGTGTGTTCAGGGTGTGATGGGCTCTTCTGTATGTTGGCTGCCTTTTTTAGGCAGCAGGAGCTCTAGATGGAGTTCAGAGTGGAAGAAAATTTTTGTTGTGCTCTGAGCTGCACTTACTACCTTCTGTCACCTCTTCTGATCTTGAACCAAGTCATTTTCATACCATACTGTGAAGCATCCAGCAAGTATGCTTTTGATGGTGCATCTGTAGAAGTTGCTGAGAGAGCAAACTTCCTTAGTCTTCTGAGAAAATAAAGGCATTAGTGCACTTTTTGGACAGTGACATCAACTAATTTGTCCCAGGTCAGGTCATTGACCTATGTCTTCTGAGGAACAAGGCTCATCTACTCTTTTGACTTCAGTGCCATTAATGTGGATTCTGCCACACTCCTGAAGCTAATGACATCTCCTTCATCTCTTTAATGTTGAGAGAGAAGTTGTTGTCTCTTGGAGTACAGAAGGATGAGGGGACCTCATGGAGACATTTTGAAAGCTGAAAGGCCTGGACAGAGTAGATGTACCATTATTTAAATGGTAGGGGAGGCTAGGACAAGAGGGCACACCTTCAGGATGAAAGGGCATTACATTGAAAAATAGATGCAGAAACATTTGTTTTTAGCCAGAGGGCCGTGAGTCTGTGGAAATTATTGCCAAAGGCAACTGTGGAAGCAAGATCATTAAGGCAGAGATTGACAGGTATTGATAGTTAAGGCATCAAAGCCAAAAGAGTGTTGGTTATTTTCTTGTATTCTCTCTAATCGTTACTTGACACAGGCCCACTATTATAGCATAGTTGGTAAATTAAAAGATGGAATTCAACCTTTGGGTATTGAGGGGATGTAGTAGGACACTGAGTACACATCCTTATGAAGCACTGGTATAATAAATTGCATTCAGGATCACCCATATTAGTGGGCAAAAGGTGAGACTGAACTATCCTATGGCTGCTTCTTTGTGGCCTTCGAACCTACAAAATTCATTCAATTTGACAGGATCAATCTCAAATAGTTTTAAAAAAAGTAAAGTAGGGTTTTGAGAAATTTACACCTTTAAATCATCAGTAATAACTACATAAAAAGGCCAATTTTTTCTGCCAGATTTAATTTACTTCAAAAGTTTACTAATTTTATTTCAATTCTATTATTAATGAATGGCTCCTTGTGTAAATAATGAAATCAATGCAAGTAATCAGAGATCTCTTGCTGATTGAAATTGCACTGGAACTAATCAAAGCTGCTGTGAATGAGTATGACAATCTGTGTGGAATTGCTATCTGATTTTTTTTTTAAATGTCACATCCACTTTATTTTTACCATGTCTTTTCAGTTTTTTCCCACATCAATATTGGGGTAATTGTGGTAAACTGCACAGAGGCGTGAGAATAAGGAATTATAGGGCACTAGAAAATTATAACGCAGAAAGCTTCTATTCACCATATTGGAATTTTTTCAAGGAGTAAGATTTCTTCCAATGACAGGACTCTCATTTTTATGGACATCTGTGTAATACGTGTTTATATATTTTTTTCAATTTCTTGAGTATGGCACCAATATATCTCTAAGCTTCTCCCAAGCATTATTTTACAGAGGGATTGGAGAATCAAGTATTGGCACACCAACATAACCAAGCTCCTCTTCAACTCCTATACCATTGGAAATATCCTATTCATATATCATCACTTGGTTAACATCTCAGCAATCTCCATCTTAAGAAATAGCTGAACTACAAGTCCCACAGTGATGCAAACCAAGGCTTCACTGCCACTTTGCAATGGGGTTCCAAGGTTGGGTAATTAATGTTGGCCTTGATAATGACAGCTCCATTCCATGAATTAATAAATAAGATTATCTTTTAATGCCACATGCATAGTTGCCCTCTCTGTGCTTCTACCGCATGAAATGGACTCGTTGGAGCCTTTTGGATTTGCACAATTGCAGAAGCAAATTATTAAGGATATTACAAATTATTCTATTAATCACTAGAAAACGACAAAGGAATCTTTAAAACTATGAACTTTTGAGCTCTGTATTCCAAGAGCTGTAGACTTCCAGGGGAAAATTAGCAAGAAAGTATGTGCTGCTGTGGAATAACTACCAAAATTCTCTCCCTTTTCTCCTCCTTTCCTGAAGGCTGTGCACAGTTGATATTATCCATCTGATCCTAATTTTTTGTTGTGTGGGCCTGATGGGTTATTCCTGCCAAGAAGTTAAACAGAACAAGTTCACATATGTTGAGCTTGATTTTAGTTGTGCCACAGCAACTTGGACTGAGATCAGTTAGCACAACCTCAAAATACTTTTATCAGCAGTTAATGTACTTGTCCTTTGATGGTAAAATTGTACTGTTAGAATGGACATGCATCTGATTACCAATAAGAATTTGATGTCACCCTTGCCTTGTTGGGAGTAAATGTGAACTAATGCTCTCTTTTACCCTGAATGATTAGCAGAAAGAAGTCCAGCAAAACAATGACAGGAACCACCAGAGGTCATAACTGATCTTGTAATTGCAATTGTACATGTGCTTTCTGGTTTTTATTCTGCCTCCAAGTAATTATTTTGTTGCTTTAGAGATGTCATCCTTTCAACAATTTTCTGATCAACTACACTGTTTGTAGAAAGTTGCAAAGACAGTCAACAAAGTGTCCTTAAAAAAAAAACCCACTGCATATCCCTTTATTTGACCTCCTCTTACTTATTCCATGCCTATGGATGTTCTGTATTGGAGTTTATTAGAGGTGAGGAACTCCACTGAGCACACCTACTCTACACTCTGAAGATGACTAAAAACCACATTCATTGAAAGAAACAAAGTCATTGAAAATGTCAAGTGAATACACATGACTGGTTAAATTGATGTCAAGTGAATGCACATGACTGCATTGGTTGGGTAGTCGGAGAAGCTCATCATTAATCACAGCAAGCCTGGGGTGAACACAAGATAAAGAATGTTAGAAGTAAAGCAGGCTTGGCATATGCACTTCCACAGTGCTCAGGACAGAACAATCATGCTCTACTTTGTTAGGTCTGCATTGTTCATGAATGAGTGAGACAAACACCAGACTGAGTCGAAATCAGGGTTCTTTGTTCTTTATTACCGGATTGTAACACTTGCGACTAACAAAGTTAGTCGGAGAATGCATTCTGCCGTTATCAGCAAAATGGTGATTTTTTATACCCTTGGATACATGTTTAGAACATCATCATATCATTACTTGTCCAATGACTAAAACTGTTGCTATCCTTTCCCTGCTAGCTTCCTGCCTCTCAATCCATCAATGTCTCTCTTATCTTGTAAGTACAAGGATGCATTCTGTTACTCCTTAGTACTTGGTGACTCCTTCTCCGGTCCCATCTCATGATGTTTTACCTAACAGGAGTACAAGGACACCTCCCCTTCTTGTTACTGCCCTGTACAGGGTAACTCCCTACACATTCCCATCTCATGATGTTTTACCTTACAACTTGTACGGCTTACTAGGTAGTACTGCTGTCTCACAGATGAGGTGATCCAAGTTCAATCCTAATCTCTGAAGATGTCCTTGTGGAGTTTGCACATCTCCCCTATAACTGAATGTATACCCCTCCAGTGATCGAGTTTCCTCTCCACCACAAAGATGTTTTGCTTGGCTGATTACCTGCAGGTGTTGGTGGATGGGAGGAGGATCAGGGTTGAATTGACGGGCATGCAGAAAATAGGGTGCAAGGGAATGGGATGATAGGATTGTTCTGAGAGACTCAATATCCTTCAATGTGGAAAAAATGCAACAAAATGAAATAAATCTGAAATTTTAAAAAAACACGCATCAGAAGAGCCAGTACAGGAAGCCAATGGTTATCATTAAAAACAGACTGGGTCACTAATATCTCCTAGGGAAAGAAATTTACCATCTTTATTCAATTAGATCTGTGTGTGATTCCAAAACCACAACAATATGACCTGGGGATTTGGAATGAACAATGCATGTTTACATAGAGAAACAAAAAAAAATGCAGATGCTGAAATATTGAGGAAGCAATGAGCTGCTGGAAGAACTTAGCAGGTCAGACTGCATCCATGGGTAGAAATGATCAGTTGAAGTTGTGGGCAGAACCTTTATCGAGACTGTTTACAGGGGTAGCTTTCAAGAGCCATCTTGGATTCAATCCCAATTTTTATTTAATCCATATTCTGCATTGTTGATGATGGACTCTTCCATTTCTGGCAAGTCTACACATGCACCTGTCATTTCATTTTGCACCCAAACAGATTTTGACCACCATTCATCCCATCAGTTGTGCCAATGTCATGATGTTCAAATGGAGAAAGAATAAAGCAGCAAGGGACACTGCATATCCTTGAACCTGGAGCAAAAAGCTGGAGGAACTCGGCAGGTCGAGCGCCATCAGCAGGAGAAGAACGTGGTTGATATTTCAGTGTCCATGAAGGACTCTTGACTTGAAACATTAACCATTCTTTTTCTCTCACTGATGCTACTCATCCTGGCGAGTTCCTCCAGCACATAGGACAAAGAATAAAGTTGGACAAACTATCAAACATCAATCTAGACCACAAATTCAGACATTATAAAGTTACAACTAGATCAGCCAATCTTGCGAAGTACCCCTCACAGCACTTAGAAGCATCTGCCTACATCTGGAGAGCTGTCTGGAGCTCCCTATGAGTCATGCTCATAGAATCTACCTTGTAGATATATCAGGTTCCAGCATCACCATGCCTGCACGTCTTGACCCACCAGCACAGTTGCAAACTGGCAAGATAAATTTGTCCTGTGATTTTTCCACATTAACGCAAGACGCTACAAAACATTCTCTTGATTTCCATCTACAGTCCTCCCACAGCTGATGAAGCATTGTTCTTTAACTAAAAGCATCAAAAATAGAATGGGCACAGATTGGACTCAAGGCGGGAACTTCAGTGTCTCTCATCAAGGGAGCCTTGGCAGCCAAGTACCAGTTAGGGGAGTCTGGACCCTATTGGCAGAGCTTCCATTTTAGGTCAAAATTATGAGGGATAATCTACTTTATCCACACAAATCTGTGGCAGATGCACCTATACATGGTACCACTGGTAGAAATGACCACCACACAATCCTGATGAAAATGAAGTCCCATCTTTTCAAGGTGAAAATCCTTGGAGACGCAGCTCACCTTTGTTGGGAACTGGCTAATCTAAATTGCCTCGTACCTATCTCTATAAAGATATTGCCATCCTGTTGATTACTATTGTGGTTAGGGCTGACTACATATTGAATTAATTTAACTACGCAATCAGCATGAAGTTGGCAGGTTGCCTGCATTCCATTTAACTATTGTCAGTTAAACACACATCACCACGACTGTACATGTTTTTATGGGCTTTGAATTTATCCTCCACTCTGTCTATCCTTCAGTGCAGGGCAGAGTATGCATTGCTTTATCTTGTAGGTGTTGAAAGCAGTCCCCGCTGTCCTTGCCATTTGTCTTAAGCCTGCAGCAACAAATTGGTGCCCAAAAGGTTAATGTTAGCCTCTATGGTAAAGTTTTCAGTTCACAAATTAATGTTATTAGCCATCTGATTGCTCTAATATTAACATTATTGAACTAATGCACCATCTGAAATAAAAATAAAACTAATTACATGCTTTAAATATTGGCTTGCTGAGCATTTTGTCCTCCTTTCTATCTGGATTTATTTTCTAATTTTACTTTTGCAAGTTTCCCTATTTAACAAATGCCTTACTATATTATCGGACTCCAAGACTTTGATGAAAGTGATGGGTGTCGGTGTGCTTTTTACTTCTTTCTGTCTATTGCGTTGAATATGTTAAAATGCCCAGCTTTGCAATAGCTTAAAGCACCTTAGTGAAAGGCAACTTCAAATGGCTAAAATCTAAAGAGGACCAGTGCCCTGGGAAAATGGATGGCATTTGGCAATTGTCTTCTAGTAACTATTATTGTCAGATACTGCTTAGACTTCTACAACTTGTCAACAGTTTGGGAAAATCCTCTGCAAAATCAATCTCTCAAGGAACTTCTACCTTTACGCAACAAAGTCTGAGGCCTATTTTCATTACAAGTGATATTAATTTTTCTTATGCTGTTTTGTCTTCATGGAAGGAAAGGAGAAAACTATCAGAAATGGCCAGCAATTTAAGGGAAAGAAAATGTATGATTTGCAGTCCTGATATAGCTTCAAACAGATTCCAAAAGCAATTATTTAGTGACTAAATGTCTTTAATTTCATGGAGGGGCATTGCAGCTTGAAATTAAAGTAAAGTTGATGAAGAGATGGACGCTTCTCTTCTATTGCGTGGCAGGCAAAGAAACTAATTATATTGGATTAACTGGGACAAATTAAAGAAATCTAACCTATCATTTGGTTTTCTGCATTGATTTCCTGACTGTATTTTTGTACAAAGTTAAAATGAATATCTTGAAATAGAGCAACCAGTATGGGGGAAACAAAACATTTGACAGCGGTATGCCAGTTAATGAGGAGAGAATGAAAATGTGATAATGTCTTTAGGAGCAGATATTTTCCACTTTTTATTGTAATCTGCCTAATTGCCTTTCAGTCCAACCCCAAATATCTTCCATCAAGCAGTTAAGTACCCTGCTGAGGCCTGACACTCTCAAGAGGTTCCTATAGCTGCCCACGACATGGCACAGGAATTGTGGGAATGACAGTCAGCAGGAATCAACTACCAGAATGCAAGCCAAACCAAAGAGACAGAATTTCACCATTTCTCAGTGCCAATTTTCACACACTTTGTTGGCTGAATAACTCCTATTAATGCAAAAATGAGGCAATAGTCAAGCTGGTTTACTCACAATGAAAATCAAAACCAAACCCTGAGCTGACATCAGGTAGAGCAGCGATGTACAGTGCACCAAATGCCTGTGGAGCAATTCTGCTTCCACTTCAGTGAGGGGCAAGTCACCTATTGCACTCACTATATTAAAAAAAAATTCCATTTCCACCTTTCATTCACATATTCTGGTTAATTAATATTCAGAGCAGCACACAAAATGCTTAAGGAATTCAGTGAGTCAGGCAGATCTGTGGAAAGCAGTAGACACTCAGCGAATTGGGCCATAACCCTTCACCAGGAACCTGCTGGACACTGCCTGATCCATTGAGTTACTCCAGCATTTTGTGAGCTTCTCCAGTTTTCCAGCATCTGCTGTCTCTGTTAGTTTCTGGATGAGCCACCAGTTCATGAGTTGTCTGTCTGGTTCTTTGTTCCTGAGTACTTTGTGGAATAAGTTCCCAAACCCAGATGCTGACTGTACAGTGCATGTCGTTATTCTGTAAATTCCAAGGCAAGTGCCCAGAAATACTTGACAGCCATTTTTGCCAGGTCTCCAGATTCATTGGCTATTACAGGCCATACCAATCACAAATATTGAAAACCTTCAAATGCTATTAAGTTAATAATTGAATTTAAAAAGTGTCAATATTTAAGTTTAAATAGAATAAATAAATGAGCAAAAATATGCTAACAATTTAATACATTGCACCAAATGAAATAAGAGTGGCCCAGAGAGGCCAGTTAACATGGTGTATCTCCAAATAAAATTAAAGGGCAACAAGGCTAATGCTATTGCAGCACTAGCAAATTGGGTTCAAATTTGGTGCTGCCTGAAAAGACATTCTCCCCGTATCCACACGGGACTTCACTATATGCGGAAGTGACTTGGGTTGTCAAATTGGCTCTCATCACCCAAAAGCCATCCATTCCGGTGGTAGGTAAATAACAATTTGCAGTGAATTTCTCTTCCCTGAAATCTTTTCAGTTCCTTGTCTCC
This sequence comes from Narcine bancroftii, assembly GCF_036971445.1. Classification (NCBI taxonomy): domain Eukaryota; kingdom Metazoa; phylum Chordata; class Chondrichthyes; order Torpediniformes; family Narcinidae; genus Narcine; species Narcine bancroftii. The sequence goes on from NC_091474.1 coordinate 191,682,084, forward strand.
AAATTTGTCTGAAGCAGATTCATTGATAGAATTTTCAGACAAATGATCGTCAGTGGCTTCAGTGATCAACCTTGTTTGAAGACCAGCAGATACAGTTAAGAAATAAATGAAAAGCCTTCAAAAGAGCCTGGTGCTACTGATTCTAGAGATATCATACTACCTCTCTTGCAAAAGAGTTGAATTGCCACAAACATGCTTCAGTTTAGGCTGTTGAAATAGAGAGAAATTGTGCTTGCAATGTTTTTTTTTAAATTTTTTATTCTTAATAATGGCAGTTGTATTTAGTTTTTCACCATTTGATTAAACCTTGTCCTCTTGGTTCACGCAAAGGGTGGTTAGGATGTGGAATAAGCTTCTGGCAGAGATGGTTGAAGCAGGGACATTATTTACATTTAAGGAAAGACTGGATAATTACATGGCGGGGAGCGGATGGGCGGGGAGCGGATGGGCGGGGAGCGGATGGGCGGGGAGCGGATGGGCGGGGAGCGGAAGGGCGGGGAGCGGAAGGGCGGGGAGCGGATGGGCGGGGAGCGGATGGGCGGGGAGCGGATGGGCGGGGAGCGGATGGGCGGGGAGCGGATGGGCGGGGAGCGGATGGGCGGGGAGCGGATGGGCGGGGAGCGGATGGGCGGGGAGCGGATGGGCGGGGAGCGGATGGGCGGGGAGCGGATGGGCGGGGAGCGGATGGGCGGGGAGCGGATGGGCGGGGAGCGGATGGGCGGGGAGCGGATGGGCGGGGAGCGGATGGGCGGGGAGCGGATGGGCGGGGAGCGGATGGGCGGGGAGCGGATGGGCGGGGAGCGGATGGGCGGGGAGCGGATGGGCGGGGAGCGGATGGGCGGGGAGCGGATGGGCGGGGAGCGGATGGGCGGGGAGCGGATGGGCGGGGAGCGGATGGGCGGGGAGCGGATGGGCGGGGAGCGGATGGGCGGGGAGCGGATGGGCGGGGAGCGGATGGGCGGGGAGCGGATGGGCGGGGAGCGGATGGGCGGGGAGCGGATGGGCGGGGAGCGGATGGGCGGGGAGCGGATGGGCGGGGAGCGGATGGGCGGGGAGCGGATGGGCGGGGAGCGGATGGGCGGGGAGCGGATGGGCGGGGAGCGGATGGGCGGGGAGCGGATGGGCGGGGAGCGGATGGGCGGGGAGCGGATGGGCGGGGAGCGGATGGGCGGGGAGCGGATGGGCGGGGAGCGGATGGGCGGGGAGCGGATGGGCGGGGAGCGGATGGGCGGGGAGCGGATGGGCGGGGAGCGGATGGGCGGGGAGCGGATGGGCGGGGAGCGGATGGGCGGGGAGCGGATGGGCGGGGAGCGGATGGGCGGGGAGCGGATGGGCGGGGAGCGGATGGGCGGGGAGCGGATGGGCGGGGAGCGGATGGGCGGGGAGCGGATGGGCGGGGAGCGGATGGGCGGGGAGCGGATGGGCGGGGAGCGGATGGGCGGGGAGCGGATGGGCGGGGAGCGGATGGGCGGGGAGCGGATGGGCGGGGAGCGGATGGGCGGGGAGCGGATGGGCGGGGAGCGGATGGGCGGGGAGCGGATGGGCGGGGAGCGGATGGGCGGGGAGCGGATGGGCGGGGAGCGGATGGGCGGGGAGCGGATGGGCGGGGAGCGGATGGGCGGGGAGCGGATGGGCGGGGAGCGGATGGGCGGGGAGCGGATGGGCGGGGAGCGGATGGGCGGGGAGCGGATGGGCGGGGAGCGGATGGGCGGGGAGCGGATGGGCGGGGAGCGGATGGGCGGGGAGCGGATGGGCGGGGAGCGGATGGGCGGGGAGCGGATGGGCGGGGAGCGGATGGGCGGGGAGCGGATGGGCGGGGAGCGGATGGGCGGGGAGCGGATGGGCGGGGAGCGGATGGGCGGGGAGCGGATGGGCGGGGAGCGGATGGGCGGGGAGCGGATGGGCGGGGAGCGGATGGGCGGGGAGCGGATGGGCGGGGAGCGGATGGGCGGGGAGCGGATGGGCGGGGAGCGGATGGGCGGGGAGCGGATGGGCGGGGAGCGGATGGGCGGGGAGCGGATGGGCGGGGAGCGGATGGGCGGGGAGCGGATGGGCGGGGAGCGGATGGGCGGGGAGCGGATGGGCGGGGAGCGGATGGGCGGGGAGCGGATGGGCGGGGAGCGGATGGGCGGGGAGCGGATGGGCGGGGAGCGGATGGGCGGGGAGCGGATGGGCGGGGAGCGGATGGGCGGGGAGCGGATGGGCGGGGAGCGGATGGGCGGGGAGCGGATGGGCGGGGAGCGGATGGGCGGGGAGCGGATGGGCGGGGAGCGGATGGGCGGGGAGCGGATGGGCGGGGAGCGGATGGGCGGGGAGCGGATGGGCGGGGAGCGGATGGGCGGGGAGCGGATGGGCGGGGAGCGGATGGGCGGGGAGCGGATGGGCGGGGAGCGGATGGGCGGGGAGCGGATGGGCGGGGAGCGGATGGGCGGGGAGCGGATGGGCGGGGAGCGGATGGGCGGGGAGCGGATGGGCGGGGAGCGGATGGGCGGGGAGCGGATGGGCGGGGAGCGGATGGGCGGGGAGCGGATGGGCGGGGAGCGGATGGGCGGGGAGCGGATGGGCGGGGAGCGGATGGGCGGGGAGCGGATGGGCGGGGAGCGGATGGGCGGGGAGCGGATGGGCGGGGAGCGGATGGGCGGGGAGCGGATGGGCGGGGAGCGGATGGGCGGGGAGCGGATGGGCGGGGAGCGGATGGGCGGGGAGCGGATGGGCGGGGAGCGGATGGGCGGGGAGCGGATGGGCGGGGAGCGGATGGGCGGGGAGCGGATGGGCGGGGAGCGGATGGGCGGGGAGCGGATGGGCGGGGAGCGGATGGGCGGGGAGCGGATGGGCGGGGAGCGGATGGGCGGGGAGCGGATGGGCGGGGAGCGGATGGGCGGGGAGCGGATGGGCGGGGAGCGGATGGGCGGGGAGCGGATGGGCGGGGAGCGGATGGGCGGGGAGCGGATGGGCGGGGAGCGGATGGGCGGGGAGCGGATGGGCGGGGAGCGGATGGGCGGGGAGCGGATGGGCGGGGAGCGGATGGGCGGGGAGCGGATGGGCGGGGAGCGGATGGGCGGGGAGCGGATGGGCGGGGAGCGGATGGGCGGGGAGCGGATGGGCGGGGAGCGGATGGGCGGGGAGCGGATGGGCGGGGAGCGGATGGGCGGGGAGCGGATGGGCGGGGAGCGGATGGGCGGGGAGCGGATGGGCGGGGAGCGGATGGGCGGGGAGCGGATGGGCGGGGAGCGGATGGGCGGGGAGCGGATGGGCGGGGAGCGGATGGGCGGGGAGCGGATGGGCGGGGAGCGGATGGGCGGGGAGCGGATGGGCGGGGAGCGGATGGGCGGGGAGCGGATGGGCGGGGAGCGGATGGGCGGGGAGCGGATGGGCGGGGAGCGGATGGGCGGGGAGCGGATGGGCGGGGAGCGGATGGGCGGGGAGCGGATGGGCGGGGAGAGGATCAGGTGCTGGTCAGTGGGACTAGGAGGGTGGGGATTTGTTCCAGCATGGACTAGTAGGGCCAAACTGGCCTGTTCTATGCTGTATGGAGGATCATCGCCTTCCCAAGATCATGTTATATGGCGAGCTCTCCACTGGCCACCGTGACAGAGGTGCACGAAAGAAGAGGTACAAGGACTGCCTAAAGAAATCTCTTGGTGCCTGCCACATTGACCACCGCCAGTGGGCTGATATCGCCTCAAACCGTGCATCTTGGCGCCTCACAGTTCAGCGGGCAGCAACCTCCTTTGAAGAAGACCACTGACAAAAGACAAAGGAGGAAAAACCCAACACACAACCCCAACCAACCAATTTTCCCCTGCAACCGCGTCTGCCTGTGTCACATCGGACTTGTCAGCCACAAACGAGCCTGCAGCTGTTGTGGACATTTACCCCTCCATAAATCTTCGTCTGCGAAGCCAAGCCAAAGAGAGAAAGAGAGATTACAACAATTGTTTTCCAAATGGAAAGAGGTTCTGTACAAGACAGGCTGAATTTCCCCCAAGACAGCTGATTGGGCTATTGCCCTTTCTTTAGGTCTGCTTTGTTCGAGAATGAGTGAGTCAGATGCCAGACTGAGTCGAAATCAAGGTTCTTTATTACCGGATTGTAACACTTGCAACAAACAGTGTTAGTTGGAGAAGGCTCATTCTAACGATATCAGCAAGTGGTGTTTTTTTATACCTCAGGACACACACTTAGTAAATGATCATACCATTACACTGTCCAATGAATAAGCTGTTGCTACCCTTCTCTGTTAGTCTGCTGCTCATCAGCTTGTTAGTGCCAAACGTATCTTGAGCATGCAAGGTCACACCTGCATCCTGTTACTCCTTAGTACTGGGTGACTCCTTCTCCAGTCCCATCTCATGATGTTTTTACCTTACAATCCCTCCTTTGTCCTCTTTAGAGGACAATCTTGCCCTCACTATGCTACCACCGTGTTACATTAGTTCGCCTATTATTGCCAAGCTCTATACAGGTTCTGTTCACGGGGTTTTTCGGCTGGTGGGTGAGGGCTCCCCCCAACCCTCTTTAGCGTATACCCCCCATCCGTTTCCCCGATCCCATTGCCCGTTTACAAGTTTCCTCCCCGTTTGCCCCCAAGCAAATAACTGGCTATCCCTTCTAAGCATTTGTAATTAGTTAAGATAAAAGTTAACATTTGTGCTACAATCTATTTTATAATCCCTCCTCCCCGTCACATTCTCCATCAGACTCCGGATCGATCTCAGCATTTTTTGACGCCTCCTGTGACGTGAGATAGTCCCGCTCCGTAGCTTGTAGAGCTTGGTATTTTGGAGGCAGCTCATCGCGGTTGGCAAAGGCTTTCTCAATGGTCCTCGTGACCAGCGTTCGAATGCATGGAATACAACAACAGGCACAAGTGATAAAAATGGATACAGAAATGAACAATCCTAGGAAAAGTTGTCCCAACATTGTGCCCCATTTCCCAAACACTCCATGTAACCAGGACAAAACAGGGTTAGAGACTCCAGATTGGGCTTTTAATTCCTTCGCCAATGCCTTAAGTTTTGTCAGCCCCTTAGTGAGTGATCCATCTGGCCCTGCGTTATTAGAGATAGAAGTGCAGCATAGATCGAACTGGAAGGTGCTATCCTTGTCTTTATCTATCTTCAGAATAATTTTGGCCCCGTATGGATCGGAACTACTCTGTTGGCTTGTTTGGCAACCCATCAGCAGGAATGCCCATAGGGCCCTCGGCATTGTCCACATGAGTCTCATCATATTTTCCAATACTCGCTACTTGTTGTTTTGCCTTGGAGCAAAAGGCAAAATGATGCCAATTATTAACCCCTGGTTTGTCAATTCTTACCGACCTATCTGTCACGGCGGTAACAGTGTATGGTCCAGTCCATCTAATTTCAGTCCAATGTACCTTCCCTGGTTTACGGATATACACCAAGTCTCCCTCCTTCACTGGAACTCCTTTAGTGTCCGGGTTCTCCTTATTTGCATTCACCACCTGTTGTGAAACTAAAGCAACCATATTACCCAGCATCTGCATATAATGGTCCAGTTCCACTTCCCTTTCTTCCCAATTCTTTACCCAGGCTGGATCAGTCTTTGGACTGGGCATGGGTCAACCCGTTAGAATCTCGTGTGGTGACAGGAAAGTATCTTTGGCCTTCTCTTGTCGCATAGACATCAGTACTAATGGCAATGCCTCGACCCAATTCAACCTGGTCCCACCCAAAACCTTACCTAATTTGGATTTTATCGTCCTGTTTGCCCTTACTACTAGCCCCATGCTCTCAGGCCTATAGACACTACCGAAACGGTGTTTGATCTATAAGTATTCTTCAACCTGTCGGATCAGCTCATTCTTAAAGTGGGATCCATTATCAGAGCATATTCTGCTGGGGATCCCATAGCGGGGTATCAACTCTCACGCCAGCCAGCCTATTATACTATCCGCATCCTCCCTCTTCGTTGAGATAGCCTCCACCCACCGTGAGAACCTATCTACCGCCACTAAGAGATATTGGTATCCTTCCTTTGTCCTAAGGTCAGTACCCATATCTGTATAGTCAATATAGATCTCTTTCCATGGGGCTGTCGGTACTGGAAATCGTAAAAGCGGGTGGGGTAAGTGATCCTTTGGTTATGCCCATTGCAGATAGTACATTCAGCTCTAAAGTTGTCAATGTGCTCGCATAAGTGGGGATTCCACCAATGTTGTTTAAGCGTATTATAAGTTTTGGTGGCGCTAATGTGAGTCGGCCCATGTGCTTCTTCAAATAATAGCGGAAGTAATTGGCGGGGGGCAACTATCGTACCTATTGGGGAGCGCCAGACATGTACTGTCCGATTGTCATAGATGATCTCCTGTCATGTAGCACCTCGTTTCATCCATTCCTCTTTCTCACTTAGGCTAGCTTTTTCCTATATTTCTATCAGGTGTTCAATATTTGGTGGGGGTCCCTCTCCCTCCTTCTCCTTTTGGTCACTCAACTTACTACTATTTTCTCTTCTCTCTAATTCCTCTTTTTTTTGCCATGGGACCTCAGAATCATACCCTGTTTAGGTTCTTGATATCCAGTAACTTGTTTGGTTGCTCTGTCAGCCGCCGTGTTTCCTTTCCCTTCCTTTGTGTTTTGTAGGGAATGGCCTGCCACCTTAATTAGGCTTAGAGCCCGGGGAAGCATGACTGCCCTGACAAGTTTCCGTAAAACCAGATCATGTCCTGTGATCACTGGTCTGGATCAGATTGGGTCTCCCACCACTGGGAACCACCACTCCTTCCTTCCCTCCCACCTCGAGTGAGCTATATGTCAGCCCACAACGTCTGCCCTGATCCCACAATGGTGGGGGTGCGGGAAAGAGGGAGGGAGAGAGGATAAAACAGGATCCCATTTGATGCGGAGCTGGAAGTGTGGGAACAAAATTAAAACCAAATTGTATTTCTCTGCCCTGCCCCACCTGGGGATTTCAGGGCAGCACCGCCACAGATTGGGATTGGGAGGGGGAGTGGGTGAGAGATGAGGGGGGGGGGAGAAGAGAGAGAGGGGGAGAGAGGGGGGAGGGGGAAAGGAGGGAGGGAGAGAGCAAACCCGGACACTTCGTGGCTGGAAACCGGAAGCAGGCACTTTTCATTTCCCTTCTGTGTTTTGTTTCTTCCAGCTTATCTAAGACCCTACGCTTTAGAATTTTGTTTCCCTCACCTGTCAGGAACATCTCGGCACTCCCGGGTAACCACCCCATCTTCCTCCAGCGATCTACACATTTTCGGAGAATTCTTTGTTTCTCCAATGCCTCTTTACTGGTATTTTGCTTCTCTAATTCCTGATTAATTTCCCTAATAACTTGGTCAAAGGTCTTAGCAGGCAACTGTGCAGCCATTGCTGTGGGATCGCTTCCTAATGCCTCTCTTAATTTAGGTTCTTGTCCGTTTAGAGGATCTATGTTAACAAAAATCGCCTTTAAAAATGTCTCCTTGCAGGCCGGAAGACAAAAGTTTTTTAGTGAAACAGTCTCCAAGTCTGGTCCTCCGGTGGACCTCAGACTGTCCTGTATACTCTGATTGCTCATCTTCCACTCCCTGTTTTCCCAAAGAGGTCTGAAAGTTAGGTTACAACTAGGAAACCAAGTTTTTGGGCTATATTTTTGTCCAGTTTCCCTGTACCAATCTATAAATTTACGTAACTTTATCTCCTTGATGATGCTGGGAATACCTTCATTTAACTTGTCAAAAATATTTCGAATAAACCGTGTGTCTCTTAAGATTCTGTCAACTTTTTCATTGATATCTCCTACCTGATCTGGACACAGCTTTTGCAGTCTTTGGTCGTCGCCCTTGTTCACCAGGCAGGCATCTCTGAGTACTCTTTTTGTCGTCTCAAGGTCTCTAATGTCCGCTGTAGTATTCCACCACGGCGAATTTTGGAAATAAATTCTTAAGTTTTCAAGTGTACAGATATTATCATACCTACCGGACATTTATAAGCGAGTCTTATACAATTGAGACCAATAAGCCTGAACCTTCGTTTTCTTTCAAAACCCAACCTTCACGTGGGAGATTTCTCCTCTTAATAACCGGTTTAGGGCAGAAAACTCAGGTCCCCAATTGTTCTTAGACCACCTTCTCACTCTATTTGACTTTGCAACGTCACAATAAAGACTTTTTAAACTCTAGTAGTTTGTCGGCGAAGCACTTATCAAATGTCACTAAAATACCTTAAGGACTTTTATAGTTTTGTCTGTAAACACTTACGTGTTACAATTCTGGCAGGTGACGACCTTCAATTATAATCGTCTAATTTGTCCGATCTCCAGTTCTTACTGACAATCATAAAGATTTTAAGAGAGAGAATTTTGTTAAAACAGGCTTCTCTGGACCTTTTTGTCAGCCGGCTGAGATGATTGTCAAAACAAAAAACAGAAACCGTCGTCTCGTGTCCACTCACCCATCACGTCGGGGTCACCAAATTGTTAGGTCTGCTTTGTTCGAGAATGAGCGAGTCAGACACCAGACAGAGTCGAAATCAAGGTTCTTTATTACCGGATTGTAACACTTGCAACTAACAGTGTTAGTTGGAGAAGGCGTATTCTAACGATATCAGCAAGTGGTGTTTTTTTATACCTCAGGACACACACTTAGTAAATGATCATACCATTACACTGTCCAATGAATAAGCTGTTGCTACCCTTCTCTGTTAGTCTGCTGCTCATCAGCTTGTTAGTGCCAAACTTATCTTGAGCGTACAAGGTCACACCTGCATCCTGTTACTCCTTAGTACTGGGTGACTCCTTCTCCAGTCCCATCTCATGATGTTTTTACCTTACATTTCTCAGCCATCTTGTAACATCACACTCTCATTTGCAGGGCTAAGATCTTAAAAATAAATTTAAAGATTATTGATATGCAAATCAAATCTTGATGGCTGCAGGAGTCCAGTTCAATGGGAACCATCAATTTTTAGCTATTTAAACAAAATCAAGATCTGGACACATCCACATACTATGAGGTGTGGATTTACTGAGCAACCGATGGTGCCAGATCTGTCATTATGTTCCATTGCTGCACTTCACTATGGATGCCAGTGATGAAATCCAGACTCACTGCAATTCCCCTGCATTAAGGGGAATTGCCAGGTATAATGACCTGGCACTCGTATTGAGATCTATTGCTTTCAATACAATTTGACTAAGAGGCATTGGAGAGAGGAGTTTAATTATTTTAATTAATTCTTGATGTTTTACGTTCTAATTAATATTATTAATTATATTCTTAACATTACTTGAATTATTTTAGAACATCTTCAATCTCAGAGCTATTTATATTCTGTTATTATCACTTCTAATTTACAACTCTAGCTCTGGCTTTGCCTCCCGTCAATGTTTGTCACCACACATTATGCCATCTAAGGTCTAGTGATTCTCTAGACCTTGCAGATGCAGAGAAACAGTAAAATGATTCCTATCTAACAAGGTCAGACCCATAATATTCTTACTAACATTATTACACTGAAGAACGCCATTTAGCCCATCAGGTCCACACCCAATTCTGGTAGAATATTTCCATTAGTTCTTTGGAACTACAGGTACTCCCTGACTATGCAAGTTCCATCCTTCTGCACATAACAACCAATTTTTTTTTTAATACATACAAGAGAAATAATAATTACAGAATTTATGTTGTATTTGATAAACTATAATGGGAATACAGGCATGTAAGGGGCAAAATGTACATACTTACTTTGTTAGTTGGCATCCCAGGGTCCATGGGGTGGGTGCAGCCATCTTGATTCCTGTGCCCTATGCTCAAATCTTTCGTTGGCGCATGCCCAATATTTTCACATGTTGGAGTTTGGGGATGGCACATATATAAGAGTTAAGGACATGAATTCCATATTGTCAGGGCACTTAACACTTGGACATATTCATGCCCTGTTATCTGCATAAAATCAATATGTTTCTGACTACCCCAAGGAAATTTAAACCACACCTGCTCACCTAATCACGTTAGTGTTCATACCTAGATTTTCCCAAGGCCCCAAAACTTCAGTTCAATGTACATTCACAAATACAAACACACACATACCTCCTGTGTGTTAACCTGCTGTGAGCAGGTTTGGGTGATTGGTTCTTGATTGACTGGTTTGCTTCTTCCTTGTTGCTCCCTCAGGAAACACCATTAAAAAAATTCAACCCTTCAACATCTTAAACTCGTTAAAATTAATTTGAAACAATACTTGAATATCACTGTTGAGCCAGTTTTGCAGAGTACAACATCCATTTTTAACAGGAGTGCTGAAATACAATTTGGTTAAACCATTTACTGCAGGTGCAGAGCACTTTTGTTGCATCAGTTGAGATTGATGACTTCTCTGCTGTGCAAAGTTGTTCCATGTTTTAATTACTCAGTTAATTGTTTTGCAAAACTGGTAATGCAAAAGAGGTCAATTTAATCTAAATATCTAGACTCTATAAGACCTGAATAGATTGTAAAGGAGTTTTCAATTAAACTACTTAATCACAGTTATTGATTGTGATTTGCACAATCTGCAGAAATTGATAACATGCTCAATATTACTCATGTTTTCTTTATGCATATTCTATTTACAGATTTGATCTGTTTGTCACAAAGGACCAGCTCCTTTTCTATCAAATTGATCTCCTACATTGTCTAACTTTAGCTGAGATTCTAACATTACCTCCTGAGAAATAGGGGTCAGGAGTCATGCTGGTCATCATACTGTACCTGCCAAGAAATTGCTTACCCAGTGTAATTAATTGGAGATCAGCTTTTGGCACATTTAACCTTCAGTTAAAATAGCAGTTAACTCAAAATTGACTTTTAAAGGCAAGTAAACTGGAGGTTAAGATTGGGAAAAAAAATACAGCATTGCAGACTTATTAGAAACACAAAAGTGGGTGTTATAACCTAGCCATGCATTTGTAAGTGGTAGGAGGGGACAATATTTTCATTGTAAATCTACCTTGAAATTTGCTCCACGGAGAACCCAAAATATTTTCCTCTCAGGTCACTTTCTTACACACAGAAAATGCAAAGAGATGATTAGTGAGATGTGAACAAAGAACAGGTGGAGAAGCTCAGCTAGTCAAATAGTATCCATGAGTGGAAAAGGTCAGTCAACATTTCAGATCTGAACCCTTTATCAAGACTAAAGGGAAGGGGTGATATTATGTACATAACGTAGGAAAGAAGCTGGGCAAGGTCCTAGAGGGTGACAGAAGGTGCAAGAGGTGCAGGGACAGGTGGAACGTAAGACCTCTGGAAGCATGTGGGAAAAAAATGTTAGATCGAGGGGGAGAAAATGTAAGTATAGGAGTGGGTAAAGAAGAGATGGAAACAAAGGAACCAGATGGGGATGAAAATTATCAAAAATGTGAGAAAAAAAAAAACAATGTCCACGGTGTTAGGTTTAAGGCTCAAATGGAAGATTTTTCCTGCAAAATTCAGGGGCATCTCATCCATTGATGTATCAGGGAAAAACCTTTGGTCATTTCCCCAGTTCTAAATGGGGCTTCATTTATGATTGTCCCCTTAAGTAGCTCTTGATTAACCATCATCTTACTGTTATGGTTTGGTTTGCTGGTTGAAGTCCATGCTGTTATTTCATTGCATGTGCAGGTTTGAATATTGCACACAGATTGATATTACAGTTCCTCTTCCAATGACCTTACTGTCTAACCACATCATGTGCAGGGAAAAGTGTGATTCTAAATACCATTGTGTATTATACAATCTGGAAATGTCAGTCACATTTAGCAATTTGCACATTCATTTAATCATATTGCATAGATAACAAATTCATTGCCAATGCAAATAATATTTATACCAGATAGTCAAAGAGGTCCATTAGGATTGTGCTAGAGAATCCAAAATTGTTTAAAGAGAAATTGAAAAGTATTGAAAATTGTGAGAAGTCATCGCAGGTTAAGGAATAGGTAGATGTTTTTGTTTTACCTGAGGCATTCTTCTGATTCCTGTAATTTTGTTTCTCATTTGCTCAACTGGTGATTGCTTACTTCACTCTGTATGCTGTGACTTACCAAGCAATATAGTGTGTCTCTCCTGCAGGGAGGGTCATTTAGGTCTTCAACACAACTTGTAGAAATGTTCTCAGATCAGGATCTGAAAATAACCTATCATTTCCAATTTTCTGACCCGCAAAAATCAAGATTCTCCCTGAAACAGTAACAGCAACTGCACAGTTCTTTTAATGAGGAGGGCTGGAACTTTGCTCCTGAGCTCCTTGCTTTTTTTTTTGCTCTGCTTTACTTGAAAGATACTGCAATATTTGCACTTAGTGTGAAACATCTTTAGCTCAAGTAAAGCCAGTAGTACAGTTAAGCTTCTTTATTTTCTTTCAGCAATTTGCCTTAATCCCTATACTGCCCTTAATGCGTGACTTCCATTTGTCACCTCAGTTATCTGTACAGCGTTACTGGCTCTGTAATAAATGATGGAGGACTGCGGGCTAAAGGGAGCTACAGCTATTTTCCTACAACGAGTTGGATTGAGCCATCTTAATTAATTTCTCAGAAATCCTATTTTATCTACATCAGCAAAACAATAAATTGTATCCACGTTTGTCATTGTGAAAGCTCAGAATGCAAATGAGCAAATCGAGTGACAGTTTGATTTTGTTCCCATGGACAGAAAGAGACAGACAGAAACATCACCTGTGTTAGACTTCTGTGTGATATCATTGATTAAATCCAGAGCTAATTGAGAGATGATGAAGAGTTACTTACATCTGGATCTGTTTATTACAGAACAAATTGCCAATGACTGTATTTGACAATTTCAAACGATTTTAAAAAAGCAATGAAAATGCAACGAACATAGACAGTGAAATGCAAGGTGAGATCATGGCTGCCAACTGTTAACCGAACTGTCAAGTACTGCAGGCTAAAACTAGAATTCAGTATTCCCTCACATGCAGTCCTATGGACAGTAAATGCTTTACTTGTATAGAATTTCCACTTATCTTGAACCAACCTCTCAAAACTATGATGGATGTGCAAAAGGCATTATCACTTCTTCACCTGATACCCTGGCAGCCAGGAGATAGCCATTTATCTCCAACACATCCCACACAGGGTGACGACTCATCAGCAGATCCAGTTGCTGAAATAAGCAAGCATTCATGGTTTAAAAGAGCTCAGTAATTTCATTTCCACAAACTGTTCCTGGATTTTTGCTTGCCTGCCTTCAAGTCACAGTCCAATCTTAATGTGTTTGCAGTGAATTCATTGAACAAAAAAAAATGCAACTGTTATTACAGCAATAAAGACTCAGGATTGAGAATTAAACACATTGTTGTTCTATTCTTAAAATTATCCCTGAATATGTTCCATTGGGTTGCACTCAAAATTTTTGACACAATTTTGTCTAAAATCAATAATATCGTTGCAGAATATTTTGAACACAAACTGCATGCAGCACAAATCCAGGTTCATTTTGTTATTTTCAATAAAAGTCACAACTCGTTATCATACAAAGCAGTACATTCTGTCAGATCAAATTAATCAGTATGGCATTTCAGCTAATTGTATATATTTAGAGGCCTTAAGGAGGCTCTAAAATTATGCTGATTTTCCTGGCCACAAGGGCACTGTTTGGCACCTTTTATAGCTAAGAAATTTACAACTGCAGTGCAACTCAGATTATCCAAAATGGTCGGAACCGGACCTATTTTGGATAAATGTTTTTTTTCAGATCATTGGTCATTTTTTTTTAAATAGCCTAGTAGCAATGGCAAATTACTTGTATCAATATTTAAACATCAACAAACAACAAGGGAAAGCTTTTAAAACATTAAAATAATGTTTAATTCTCACCAAAAAGAATGCTGGCTGCTGTCGTTCACCGAGACCTTCCAACCACTGCCACTTATCCCGGGGGAGGCTTCCTGGCACAGTGGAACACTCACCGACGAGTCGGCAGGTTCCTGTCTCACCGGTCATCAGAGCTCCCGACACCAGAGTCCCGACTCCGAATCATCTCCTAGGCCTACCCCACGTACACACCGAGGAGTCGGTTTGCATGTAAGCTAGTAGGGCAAGGGGAGGGTTCGGAGTCACCATCAGGAGCTCCGGTGTGCCAAGGAGAGAGGGAGGGAAGGTGATAAGATAAGAGGGAAGGGGAGGGGAGGGAACACCACTGAGCCCGAGGTCCCAGGAGGCTGCTCTCCTTGATGATGCTGGGACAAGGGACTCTTTTGACCTCTTGCACTGAGAGAATGTGGCATACAGTTTGAGAGGGAGAGTTGGAGAGAAAAGTCAATAGCAAAAGGTAAAGAAGAACTGGAAAGAGAAAGGGGAGGGAGTTACATGAAACAAGGATCATTGTTGTTCTAATTTCATGTCGAGCAAATTTTTTTTTGACCTGTGAGATCAGATTGGCTCCAAAAAATATTCAGATAAAGGAGGATTTCTGATTTGTTTTGGATATCCACATTTATCTGAAATGTTTTTTAAAAAATGGATCAATGAGAATTTCAGAGAATTTGATTTCAAATGATGGGAGTTGTACTGTACATTACAATATAACTAACAAAATGTTTTGAGCAATTTTTGAAGAAAAATTTAGCCCTCAGACAGCTCCAAGAAAAGTGCAGAGAACAAAACAAAGGACTCTACATCACCTTTGTTGACCTCACCAAAGCCTTCGACACCGTGAGCAGGAAAGGGCTTTGGCAAATACTAGAGCGCATCGGATGTCCCCCAAAGTTCCTCAACATGATTATCCAACTGAACGAAAATCAACAAGGTCGGGTCAGATACAGCAATGAGCACTCTGAACCCTTCTCCATTAACAATGGCGTGAAGCAAGGCTGTGTTCTCGCACCAACCCTCTTTTCAATCTTCTTCAGCATGATGCTGAACCAAGCCATGAAAGACCCCAACAATGAAGACGCTGTTTACATCCGGTACCGCACGGATGGCAGTCTCTTCAATCTGAGGCGCCTGCAAGCTCACACCAAGACACAAGAGAAACTTGTCCGTGAACTACTCTTTGCAGACGATGCCGCTTTAGTTGCCCATTCAGAGCCAGCTCTTCAGCGCTTGACATCCTGCTTTGCGGAAACTGCCAAAGTGTTTGGCCTGGAAGTCAGCCTGAAGAAAACTGAGGTCCTCCATCAGCCAGATCCCCACCATGACTACCAGCCCCCCCCACATCTCCATCGGGCACACAAAACTCAAAACGGTCAACCAGTTTACCTATCTCAGCTGCACCATTTCATCAGATGCAAGGATCGACAATGAGATAGACAACAGATTCGCCAAGGCAAATAGCGCCTTTGGAAGACGGCACAAAAGAGTCTGGAAAAACAACCAACTGAAAAACCTCACAAAGATTAGCGTATACAGAGCCGTTGTCATACACACACTCCTGTTCGGCTCCGAATCATGGGTCCTCTACCGGCATCACCTACGGCTCCTAGAACGCTTCCACCAGCGTTGTCTCTGCTCCATCCTCAACATCCATTGGAGCGCTTTCATCCCTAATGTCGAAGTACTCGAGATGGCAGAGGTCGACAGCATCGAGTCCACGCTGCTGAAGATCCAGCTGCGCTGGGTGGGTCACGTCTCCAGAATGGAGGACCATCGCCTTCCCAAGATCGTGTTATATGGCGAGCTCTCCACTGGCCACCGTGACAGAGGTGCACCAAAGAAAAGGTACAAGGACTGCCTAAAGAAATCTCTTGGGGCCTGCCACATTGACCACCGCCAGTGGGCTGATATCGCCTCAAACCATGCATCTTGGCGCCTCACAGTTTGGCGGGCAGCAACCTCCTTTGAAGAAGACCGCAGAGCCCACCTCACTGACAAAAGGCAAAGGAGGAAAAACCCAACACCCAACCCCAACCAACCATTTTTCCCCTGCAGCCGCTGCAACCGTGACTGCCTGTTCTGCATCGGACTTGTCAGTCACAAACGAGCCTGCAGCTGACGTGGACTTTTACCCCCTCCATAAATCTTCGTCCGCGAAGCCAAGCCAAAGAACATACTGCCCAACAACTTGAAAAATGGCAGGTTTTTTTTTTAAACTTGAAGATGTTCCAATGAAATCGATCTGAAAACTGAAAAGAATACAATTCCTAAAGAGGTACAATTTTAGCTGCAATTTGTCCCAGAATTGTTGATTGCGCCTAAATCAAAAACTCAACTCCATGAACTGCATTAAGCTCTGCTTTCAAAAATGAAATTTGCTCTGAAAATTCAATTGTTTTAATATCCCATGTTTTTATTTCAGGCTTTCAGTTAATTCTGTAAAGTGACTGACTAAGTTGTCAATATATAGCTGTATTGCACTGACTAATATTGGTAAGAAATTAACTGGTCATCGACTTGCAGTTTATTGGACTTTTCATGCACGGATTGGCTGCCACATTTACTAAAACAATTCCAATGGCCAGCTAACTTCCGAAAAGATTATCAGGTGGACAGAGGAAACCATGCGCTCAACGTCTCTTTGGAAAATTCAATATTATGATTGATTCCTTGGAATCTCTGGCCCTGAGGGAACTCAAACTGAGGGAACATTGATAACTATTATGTTTATTGTCTTACACATAAGTACAATGTACAATTGCAGTGAAATTCTTCTTTACTGTACCCAAACAGAGAGATAATAAATATCCACAGTTACAGTCACGAAGGCTCTAAAGCAGTGGTTCTCAACTCTTTTCTTTCCACTCACATACCACTTTAAGTATTCCCTATGCCACTGGTGCTCTGTGATGAGTAAGTGGTATGTGGGTGGAAAGAAAAAGTTTGAAAACCACTGTTTTAATCATCCCTCATTGAGTCGTTATGTGCACGGTTTCATAACTCCAAAGAAAATGGGCCAATGACTATTTTTCTCAAGCAAAATATTTCAGTAATAATTGGGTCTAGAGCAGTGGTTCTCAACCTTCCCTTCCCACTCACATGCCACCTTAAGCAATCCCTTACTAATCACAGAGCACCGATGACATAGGGATTGCTTAAAGTGGTATATGAGTTGAAAGAAAAAGATTGAGAACCACTGCTCTAAAGGTTGTCATAGCCGAAGGGTGGTAGTGGGGATAAGCTCCAATGCTACACAAATGCTCTTCATGGTGTGTCAAACAGCCTCTGACAACCATGGCAGGAGAAGGGGAAAAGATGGGCCACTGGCGCGCCTGAAATCAGTTGTTCTGGACAGATGGGGCTTGTTAACCACAGATGGTAATTCATCTAGGAGAGGGAATACGCATTTCAAATGTTTGCTTCCTTGTGGCTATTCCAGCTCATTGGAAAACCTTTGGGAGTAAACCCCGAGGCAAAATCCAGAGTCAGGGACCTGAAGGAGGCTGACTGATGTACCAGCACTGGCATGGCAACTCCTGCAATGCTCCTGGCACCAAACTGTATCAATTTTTGTAATTCCTCTGGACCTGTCATTAGCATGAAGTGTGGGGGGGAGGGGGTCCCACTACATGGCCAACAGATGGATCTCTTCATCAACTTTGCTCTGGCTTTACCCATGGTCAACCATGACTGAAGGAGTCCACAACAACAGTCATACAATATAAAAAGTGTTGCACACGGGACTTTTTGTGGTGTCAGAGTAGTTTATCATCGAAGTGATAAGGTGAGGTTCAAGACCGCAATGGCCATTGGAGAAATATCTGTTTTTGAACCTAGAAGTGCAGGACTTCAGGCTTCTGCACCTTCTTCCCAAAGATAATGGTGACAAGAGATTGTGACCAGGGTGATGGTGTCCTTTATGATGCTGGCTGCCTTCTTGAGGCAGTGCCTCACATAGATGTCTTCATTGGATGAGAGGTTAGAATCTGTGATGGACAAGATTATCTTTGCTACTTTCTGCAGCTGTCTGCATTCCTCAGCACTTAAATTCCCAAATCAAGCTGTGATATGACCAGCTAGTCTATTTTCCACAATGCACCTGTAGAAACATAGATACATAGAAAATAGGTGTAGGAGTAGGCCATTTGGCCCTTCAAGCCTACACTGCCATTCATTTTGATCATGGCTGATCATCCAGCTCTATCTCTCCATACCCCCTGATCCCCCTAGTCACAAGTACTAAATCTAACTCTCTCTTAAATATAGCTATGGAACCGGCCTCAATCACTTCCTGTGGCAGAGAATTCCATAAATTTACCACCCTCTGAGTGAAAAAATTCTTCCTCATCTCAGTCCTAAGGGACTTCCCCTTTATCCTTAAACTGTGACCCCTGGTTCTAGACTTGCTCAACATTGGGAACAATCTTCCTGCCTCTAGCCTGTCAATTCCTTTAAGTTTCACAGACTATTCATGGACATCTTTTCTTTTTCAATATTTTTATTAGTTGTACACAAATAAACATAAATATACAAAACATGTATGGAATACACAATAAATGTGACAAATTACATAACTCAGAAAAATGCAAAGGTACAAAGAGTGCATCCATAATACAAAAGTACATCTAATAATAATTTTATCATGGATTGCCATGACTTTAATCCCAATCCCCATACCAACATTGTATGACTTAAAAATGGACTTCATTCCTGTAGTAAAATGACAAAATATTGAAATTCAGGATTTACATTATTCCTAGAGATTGAATGGCCCCCACAACATTCAAAACTTTTTATTTGAGTTATTAATTGAGTAACAAATCTTTTCTAAATTTAAGCAGGACATAATGTCCCTCAACCATTGAGTATGAGTGGATGGGGCACAATATTGCACTTCTGGCCAAAAGAGAGGGAAATGACAGAGTACTACATTTGATTGGAGGTAAACGAACATGATCCTCTCCAGTTGAACCAAAAAGAGCAACCAAATGATTAGGCTCTAAATCTACATTAAGGATTAAGGATAAAGTTTGAAACATATCCCTCCAGTACTTTTCAAGGCTAGGACAGACCCAGAACATATGAATTAAAGAAGCCTCTCCTCTCTCACATTTATTGTAACAATAATTTGTATCTGATTAGATACAAGATAATTTAACTTTATTATGTGGACCCTATGTACAACTTTAAATTGTAACAAACAGTGACGAGAACATAAGATGTAGTATTAACTATCTTAAAAATTGTAATTCCGAACCTTGTCCAACAATGAAAGACCTAAATCCTGTTCCCAGGCATTTTCAATTTTAACTAGAGGGGTGTATCTCAAACCCATCAACCTGTCATAAATAATGGATACTAAACCTTCGTAGAAAATTATAAACTAAAAATTACATCAACCATGTTCACGTCTGGTGTCTCAGGAAAATTGGGTATCTGAGATTGAAGAAAATGCCTGATTTGCAAATATCTGAAAAAAGAGTATTTTGTAAATTGAACTTTTTAGAAAGCTGTTCAAATGACACAAATCTGTTATCGATAAAAAGATCTTTGCACCGTTCAATACCCAATATGTGTCATTCATGAAAAGCAAAATCAGGCAAAGAAGGTTGAAAAAGATAATTGGATAAAACAGGATAGATAACACATAACCTAACTGAGGTGAAAGAAAATGAGAATAATTTAAAAAAATACACAGGACACCCATCAGGTCCTGGAGGTTCTCCAGTTGGACCAAAAAGAGCAACCAAATGATTAGGCTCTAGATCTACATTAAGGATTAAGGATAAACTTTGAAACATATCCCTCCAGTACTTTTCAAGGCAAGGACACACCCAGAACATATGAGAATATTTAAGGCATCTAGGAAACTCTTCATCGAACTGAAATTATTTGTGAATTCAGAAGTATAAAGTTGGGAATAAAATTTCCTGAATGACTCATTTATCTTAGAATCTTTGTAATTTGCCACTTGGCTTCAAAACCTCTCAACTGATTAGCTAAAAACCACCAGATTTGTCACCATGAATATAAAACTAAATTTTACTCTTCAAAAGTTGGCATTTGATCAGATACATTGAAAGGATATTAAATTTAGCTAGAAGTTCAACTCACTTTTTATATAACTCAGGATTTTTTTAAATTGTTGATCTATTTTTTTAATTTGATTAACTAATTCTAATCTTTCTTTATTGGCCTTCCTTTTTATATTTCTGTATAAGAAATAATTTTCCCCTGAGAAAAGCTTTCAAAGCATCGCAAACAATCAAAGGAAGTTTCTAACCAAGTATTTGTATTAAAGACAAAAGTTATCTGCTCCTCCATAAATTTCACAAATTCATTATCTGATAGTAAAGTCAAATTGAAATGCCAATGTCTTAGTATTTGAGGGAGGCCAGTAAGGATCATAGGTAATATCACAGGGGCATGATCTGATATTACTACATTGTCATCTTCAACATCTCACTGCAGCAGTCCATCATTCGCCCAGGGTAACGGCTGACAATAACAGGCCTCAATGACTATAGGCCTGTGGCACTGACCTCCACCATTATGAAATGCTTCAAGCATATGCTGATGGAACACATCAAAGCACACCTTCCAGGGATGCTGGATCCATTTCAATTCACCTATAGAAGAAACTGTTCCACAGATGATGCTATAGTCTTGTCGCTTCACTCAATCCTGGCCCACCTGGAGAATGATACCTCATATGCCAGGTTGGTGTTCATTAACTTCAACTCATCATTCCTGAAAGGCTGGTGGAGAAGCTGTCCTCACTGGGATTCAACACCCTCTCTGTAATTTCGTAATGGAAAGTCCACAGCCTGTCTGGGTCGGTAGCAGAATATTGAGCATTTTCACGCTGAGCACTGGCGCACCTCAGGACTGTGTGCTCAACCCACTCTTGTTCACACTACTGACCCACGACTGCATCGCCAGATCCAGTTTTAACAGTGTCATCAATTTTGCAGATACACAATAGTAGTTGGGCCTCGTCAGCAACAATGATGAGTCACTCTACAAAAAAGTGGTGAAAAATTTCATGAAATGTTACAAGAGTAATGACCTGAGTCTTAATGTGGACAAGATGAAGGAGATGATTGTGGACTTCAGGAGGACCAGGAATGACCACCCTCACCTACACTTCAACAACTCTATAGTAGAGAGAGTGGAGAGCACCAAGTTCCATAGAAGTCACTTGTCTAGTGACCTCTCGTGGACATTCAACATCTCTTGACTTGACAGGAAGGCACAACAGTGACTTTACTTCCTGAAAAGACAGAAGCAGGCAAGGCTACTGGCCACCATTATAACACCCTTCTATAGGAGATCTATCGAAAGTGTCCTGGCCAGTGATCAGTGGCTGCAGAGAATGAAGTCAATCCACAGGACCATAAGAGTGGCAGAAAGGATCACTGGACTCTCCCCTCACCTATACATTGACATGATCTACAGGGATTGTTGACTGAGAGGGCACACAAAACCATCGAGGATCCTTTCCACCCTGCACACAGCATCTTTCAGCTTCTCCCATCGGGGAAGGGATGCAAATGTATCAGTGCCAGCACCACTAGGCTGAGGAACAGTTCCCACAGGCAGTGAAAATGCTGAACGACCAAACTTCTCACACTAACCATCTGAGACTCTCATTTGTGCAAAGCAATATTTATTTATTTATTAACTTGTATAGATAAAAATACTTGTCTTGCATATGTATAGTTGTCTGTATGTGTGTAATATCTGGTTGTGTGTCTGCATGTTTTGCACCGTGGACTGGAGAACGCTGTTCCATCGGGTTGTATTTGTATAATTAGATGAACATAAACCTGATTGATTTGACTTGATGTGACATGCCAAATCTCCTTCAGACATCTTAGAAAGAATTGATGTTGGTTCTTCACAAATGCCTCAATATGCTGATTCCAGGAGTGGTCATCTGATACGTAGACAGGAACTTGAAAGTACTAATATTTTCCACCTCCATCTCATCATTGCAGATAGGTGTATGGTCCCTTAACCTCACCTTCCTTGCATTGACAATAAGCTCTTTGATTTTGTTGACATTCAGAGAAAGATTGATGTTCCGGCAACACACAACCAGATTCACTTTCTCGATCCTTTGTTCTGACACATCATTTCCAATTATTCTGCTAAAAAATGGTGATGTCATAAACACAATTTGAAATTGTATTGAACATGTCAAGCTTAAAACAAGGGGTAGGAAGAAGAATAAAGAATGCCATAAATGGGGAAAGGCATGCACCAATGACATAACTGTCCATCTCTGGAAGGACCTGCAATTTCCACATTGGCTTAATTTAGTGGTTCTCAACCATTTTTTACCACTTTATTCTTCTCTGGCTATCCATCCCAGAGGATGATGGTGGTTCCTTTCATTCAGTTTGAAAGGTTTTATATGTGCATCCTGGAGTGGCCGCATTGGCTGGTCCTTGACAGGTACTGCAAGGATACTCCACTCTTCAAAAAGGAACAATGTGTGCATGAAAGGATTTAAGTGAGTAGGGGTTGCACAGGTCTAGACCCATCCTCTCGACATCCCCTCCCAGATCCAGCAGCATGATGAGGGCTGGGGGAAAGCCATTTGCAGTGAATGGCCAGACCAAGCATGCGATGCATGCGATGCCCATTCCGCACTTCACAGCACATGTTTGCTAGATGGCTATTAACCCTGTGAGAGGGTTCATCTCCCCATTGGCAGGTCTTGTTTTCATCTGGCAGAGTGTCTAGTCACCCTCCGGACCAGGCAAGCCTGGTGGGGGAGCCTGTTTAGTCACCGACCACCTGACCATCCGATAAATGGTACTGGGTTACATGGTACCAGTCGCCCTCAGATGAGTAACTTGACTTTTCCCACTCATGTATCACCCTGAATAAATCCTTTTCTAACTACAGAGCACCTTATGGCATCCTGTGCCATAAGTGCTCTGTGCTTAGTAAGGGATTAATTCAGGTGCTGTCTCCGCTCCATCCTCAACATGATGACTTCATCACCAATATCAAAGTACTCGAGCTGGCAGAATCCGCAAGCATTGAATCCATGCTGTTGAAGACCCAACTGCGCTGGTGGGTCACATCTCCAGAATGGAGGACCATCGCCTTCCCAAGATCATGTTATATGGCGAGCTCTCCACTGGCCACCGAGACAGAGGTGCACCAAAGAAGAGGGACAAGGACTGCTTAAAGAAATCTCTTGGTGCCTGCCACATTGACCACCGCCAGTGGGCTGATATCGCCTCCAACCGTGCATCTTGGCGCCTCACAGTTCGGCGGGCTGCCACCTCCTTTGAAGAAGACCACAGAGCCCACCTCACTGACAAAAGACAAAGGAGGAAAAACCCAACACCCAACCCCAACCAACAAATTTTCCCTTGCAACCGCTGCAACTGTGCCTTCCTGTCCCGCATTGGACTTGTCAGTCACCAAGGAGCCTGCAGCAGACGTGGACATACCCCTCCATAAATCTTCATCCGCGAAGCCAAGCCAAAGAAGAAAAAGAAAGAAATTCAGGTGGTATGTGAGTTAAAAAAAGGTAGAGAACCACTGACCTGATGAATAATCTAGGAATCTATTGCACCAGAAGGGACCCATGTCATAGTCAATTCTATTGGATTACCTACAAAAAAAATGCAACATAGGGTGTTTGTGTTTGGAGAAGTATGAAGTCCTCAGTCAGAGCTTTCTTTTTCAAATTGAAAATGTGTTTAACATAATGCTCGTTTTTTTTAAATGAATAGCAGTGGAATATTGATTAACTTCAAGTGTATTCAATGCATTTGAAATAAAATCTGCAATGACACGTCACTTGAAATGCGATTAAACCATTAGAGAGAAAGCTCTATAAATACAGTGAATATCAGCAAAAATTAAGAACAAATGAAGATTTTTGTTTGTTTTCTTGCTGATTCTGTAATAATAGGAATATAAGGATCTATGACTTCGCAGAATTTAAAAGTCTGACTGTGACACGAGATGATGCAGGTAGCTACTGGCCTGTACTCTTATCATATTAAGATGTTTTTATGCAATACAATATTTGTCTATAATATTTGCATGGAAATTTTATACATTTCCCAATGGATATTCACATATTTCTTGGATTCTGTTTGAACTGATTTTTGTTACTTAAGATAAATATCCAGTCCTTCTTGAAAATTAAACATTCCAGCAAAAAAGGCAACAAATTAATAACCTAAAACTCTATTAAATGAAAAGCCAGCAAAATCTGACTCATTTCTTCCCGAGACAAGCTTTTGAAGTGAAAGACAGATAACCTTGACAGTGCTACCCCTCGTAGAGCAATGCAATTCCACAACGTATTCAATGTGCAGTGCAACAGAAAACTCAGTGAATGTAGATGACAATTGAATATTATTGGAAATCTCTTGGCTGGTTATTAGTTTCATAATTGTGTCTAATAAAGCATTACATTACTCGATTTATGATGATCTATTAATGAGATTAACAGAACAATAAACACTCTCATGATTATTTCAACATATATATTTGTTCATTTTTCTATAAAAAAAATCAGAAGTCATTCCCCCCCAATATTTTTTTCTGTCAATCATGTGTTTTTTGCAGTGACAATACCAAAATAGTCTCTCACCATCTCCATTGAATGCAATTCCTATAACTCTTTTATTCATGTTCATATTGAAGATGAACCAATTTTGCTGGGGTCAGATTTTAAATTACTCTTGGAATTCCTTAATGTTTTATTGATTTTGTAAAAAAAAAATGTTTTACTTCATTGAAAAGAGACTTAGGAAGAGCAAGAGAACTTCCAGCAAACAACTCATGTAAATGCCAAGCAAACCACCAGAATGGGCAGGGAATGTTCAACCATTTAATATCTTAACAAGTATGCAGCTGAGGTGGGGTACTCTGCTGCCAAAGATACCATTCTATTTGAGGAGTGGAAAACAAATACTATTCTGTTTTCTTGCAAGATCTTAAAGTACTTTTTGTAGCTAAAATGAAAAAGCAACATGTAGGCCTCTAGAAACTGGCACCTCGAGTCGAAGATAAAACGGAGAGCCCATTCCTTCCAAATGATCACTAGGACACAAAAGTTAAAATCATTAAAGATAGCACAACAATATGTCATATTATACCTCGAACGCTGTGTAAAAATCTTTCTAAAAGTCCCTTTCTTGAATTCATATTTAATGTTACTGAATTTGATAACATCAACATTTGGAAAATTCTATAATTTTCTTCAAACCAGAATCAAACTCTGAGTTTGAATGTGAATTGAAATATTATGTCTTTTCATTTGAAACAATTTTATATGTAATCATGTCATTATAATAACAATAAACTTGCTACAATTACATTGGTATAATTAGTGTATCAATACTCTGCATTATTTTACTATGGAAGATAAATAATTTAAAATAAACAAGTTAATTGCTGAGCTAAAAATCAGACAGAGGAATGCATGCACATATATTAAGTATTCATAAGATAAATTGCCAACGATAATTGAAGGTTAAAGTGAATTAAGAAATAACAAATGGAAAACTTAACTTGTTTGTGATGCAATGATGTGACTAATGAGTATTTCCTCCACTGACCCACCATTGTAGACCTTCACTAATGGCAACGGAGGGAGATAATCAACTAGTTAATCTATTAAGAAGATAGGGTTGAGTGTTGACTAACTGAATTGTTGACTTACCAAGGTGCGGCACAGTTGGTGTAACAGTTAGCGCTACACCTTTGCAGTGCCAGCAATTGTGACTGGGATTCGAATCACAACTTTCTAAAAGGAATTTGTACATCCTCCCCACAAATGCACGAGTTTTCCCAGGGGATCTAGTTTTCTTCCTCTGTTTGAAACATACCGGGGGTGGGGAGGGGGAGGGCGTGTAGGTTCATTGGATGTAAAGTGGGCAGCGCGGACTCATGGGCTGAAATGGCCTGTAACTGTGGTGTACGTCTAAATTTATAAATTATAAAAAATTAACTTTATATGTCTGAGGATTCTTGGAAATACTCCTGATGCTCAGCCATCAAAGAACACTTAACTGTCATTGAACATCTAATCCAGATTTCTATTCCATTGAAGTAGTTGATGTGATAACAGAATTCCTGGAGGTCCATGACAAGATTAGCCTAAGTCAGCATGGTTTCTTAAAGGGAAAATCTTGCCTGACAAATCTACTGTAATTTTTTGAGGAAATCACAAGCAGGCGAGACCAAGGAGATGCAGTGGTTGTTGTGTATTTAGATGTTCAAAATCCTTTTTTGGTTTACATGAGGCTGCTCAACAAGATGAGAGTCCATAGAATTACAGGAAAGATATCAGCATGGGTAGACCATTGGCTAATATGCAAGAAACTGCAAGTGGGAATGTTTTATGTGAAGGATTGGATAGTGGAATAAATGGGTTTGTGAATAAGTTTGTAGATGATGCAAATATAGGAGGAGGGGCAGGTAGTTATAGGAAATGGAGAATCTGCAGAGAGACTTAGATCGATTAGGAGAATGGGCAAAGAAGAGGCAAAAGAATCAGAATCAAAATGTATTGTCATGTACATGTGTCATGAAATTTGTTATGGTGAGAATGATGGGTAATGGGGCTGAGTGGGAGAATGGATCAGCTCTTGATGGAATGATAGAGCAGACTCAATGGGCAGAATGGCCTACTACTACTCCTTTATCTTAAGGTCCTAAATTAATAATTATTGATACTGAAATTTTTCTAGCACTTTATACTATATTCAAATCAATGCCTTTGATGCCCGATTCGACCACAAGAACAAGGAAGAACCAACATTGTACATCCATCCCTATGTCTTCTGATGACCCTTCCCTGTCCGTATCTGGGGATGAAGTGTGGGCTGTCTTCAGGAGAGTGAATCTGAGGAAAGCATGTGGTCCGGATGACTATTAAAAATCTGTGGTGACCAACTTGCCAATCTTCAACATCTCACTCCAGCAGGGCATAGTACCCACCTGTTTCAAACAGGCGTGAACTGTACTGGTGCCCAAGAAGAGCGAGGTAGCCTGCCTCAATGACTATTAACCAGTGGCAGTCGGATCAACAGTGATGAAATATTTTGAGAGGCTGGTGTTGAAGCAGATCAGATCCTGTCTGAGTGGCAACATGGACCCTTCCCTATTCGCCTATTGTAGCAACAGGTCTATGGTATATGCTATTGCACTGGCTCCACACAAAGCCCTGGAACACCTGGACAGCAAAGATGCATACATCAGGATGCTCTTTAACACCATCATCCCCTTAAAATTGATCAGCAAGATCTGAGAACTGAGTCTCAACACCCCATGTGTAATTGGATCCTGGATTTCCTCACCTCCAGGTCACAATTAGTGAGGATTTGTATGATTATTTCCTCCACAATCTCCATCTGTACTGAAGCACTATAGGGGCTGCCTTTAGTCCCCTGCTCTACTTGCTATCTACCTATGACTGTGTGGCTCAGTACGACAACAACACCATCTGCAAATTCGGTGATGATATCACAGTAGTGGGTTGTATCAAAAGGGATGATGAGTCAGCGCACAGGAGGGAGAATGAAAACTTGGCTGAATGATGCAACAACAACCAACAACCAACAAAAAACAGGGACTCAATGTCATCAAAACCAAGGTGGTGATTATGGAATTCAGGAAGGGAAAACCAGAGGTGTATGATCCAATGATCATTGGGGTATCAGAGGTGGTGAGAATGAGTCCTTGGGAGTCACTATCTTGGAGGATCTTTGCTCAACCCAACACACTCTAGGGGTGATGAAGAAAGCACATCTGTGCCTTGACTTCCTCAAGAGTTTGGGGAGGTTTGGTATGACCTCAGAATCTCTGCCAAATTTCTATAGGTATGAAGTGGAAAGTGTGCTGACTGGCTGCATCACAGACTGGTATGGGAACACCAATACCCATGAACATAAAGCCCTACAAAAGGTAATGGATACAGCCAAGGACATCACAGGTAAAATCCTCCCCACTGAGAACATATACAAGGAACACTGCTGTCAGATAGCAAGGATTCACATAACTCAGCACACTTCTACCATCAGGAAAGTGGGCATAGATGCCACAAGACTCACACCACCAGGTTCAGGAACAGCTGCTACTCCTCCACCATCAGACCCCTCAACAACAAACTCAATCAGGGACTCATATAAGGACTCTTACTTTTGCACCTTATTGATCATTGTACATTGCACATTCAGTTAGTTTACATTTTTTTATTTGTTTACATGTGTATGTTGAGTACATTTTTTTTGCACTACCTATAAGTGGCAATTCTACCTCACCCACAGCAAAAACGAATCTCAGGTTTGTATGTGCTCTCATGTAGGTACTCCAATTATAAGTCTGAAATCTGAATTTGACATAAATGAGAGTCTGTATCTTTCTCTGACATCATGCCTTTTTCTTTAACTGCACAGAATTAGAGTTAGGTCAGTAAACAAGATAGCCCACTCTGACACACTGAAAATCTTAGTCGGAGACTTTAACCAGGCCTCTCTCAAGAAAACTCTGCCCAGCTACCACCAGCATGTAACCTACTGTTCCAGAGGTCTCAATACACTCGATCACTGGTACATCAACATAAGGAAGGCCTACCGTTCTTTCCTGAGACCGCATTTTGGCAAGTTGGATCATCTGGCTGTGCTCCTTCTGCTTTCATATAGACACTGCCTAAAAAGAGAGGCTCTGGAGTTTAGGACAGTTAGAAGTTGGTCACAGGAGGCTGAAGAATGGTTACAGGACTTCCTCGATTCAACGAATTGGGCGGTGTTCAACAACTCAGCTGAGGATCTGAATAATTACATCAGGGCTGTCACAGACTTTATCAAAACAGCTGTGGATGCGTGTATCCCCACCAAATTATTCAGGGATTTCCTCAACCAGGACCCCTGGATGAACAATGAGATACAGAACCTGCTGAGAACAGGTATTTAAATCTAAAGATCTAGATCACTACAGAAGGAGCAGGTATGATCTGCAGAAAGCCATCTTCTGGTCAAAGTAGAGTGTCCAGATGAAATTGGAAACCACAAGGCATACCCAACAGTTGCAGTAGGGCCTAAATGACATAACCTGCTGCAAAATCAAATCCAGTGCCATCGGAGATGGCAAAACATCATTCCTTGATGAACCCAATGCCTTCTACAACTTATTTGACCACAAGAACAAGAAAGAACCACCACTGCACACCCCCATGTCCTCTGAGGATTCGCTCTTATCTATATCCAAGGATGACATGCGATATGCCTCAAGGAGAGTGAATCTGAGGAAAGCACTTGGTCTGGATGGAGTACCCGGCAAAGTATTACAACACTGTGCTGACCAACTTACCAATTTATTCACAGATTTCTTCAACATCTCACTCCAGCAGGGTGTAGTACCCATCTGTTTCAAACAAGCATCAATCGTTCTGATGCCCAAGAAGAATGTGATCAACTGCCTACACTCACTTCACAGTGATGAAGTGTTTTGAAAGTCTGGTGTTGAAGCATTTCAGCTGCTGCCTCTGTGGTAACTTGGATCCATTCCAATTCTCCTATCATAGCAACAGGTGGATGCCATCTCACTGGCTCTGCACAAAGCCCTGGAACACCTGGACAGCTAAGATGTATACATCAGAATGCTCTTTATCGACTACAGTTTGGCACGGTACTGGGTTGTATAAAATGAAGTGATGAGTCAGTGTACTGGAGAGAGAGTGAAAACTTGGATGAATTGTCCACTAACAATAACCTCACACTCAATGTTACTAAAACCAAGGAACTGACTGTTGACTTCAGGAAGGGAAAACCAGAGGTGTTCGATCCAGAGAACATTGGGGGATCAGAGGTGGAGAGGGTGAGCAAATTTAAGTTCTTAGGAGTCACCATCTTGGAGGAACTTTCCTGGAGCCAACATACTCATAGCATCATGAAGAAAGAATGTCAGCGCCTTGACTTCCTCAGGAATTTGCAGAGGTTTGGTATGACAGTGGAAACTCTGGCAAATTTCTAGAGATGTGTAGTAGAAATTGTGCTAACTGGCTGCATCACAGTCTAGAATGGGGACACCAATACACTTGAGCACAAGGCCCTGCAAAAGGTATTGGACACAGCCCAGGACATCATAGGCTAACCCCTTCCCACTATTGAGAACATCTACAGGGAATGCTGGTGTTGAAGAGCAGCAGCAATCATGAAGGATCCATACCACTGAGCACATACTCTATTCTCATTGCTACCTCAAGGAAGAGGTATAGGAGCCACAAAACCCACACTACCAAGTTTAGGAACAGCTGCTACCTGTCCACCACCAGACTCCTCAACAACAAACTCAATTAGAGACTCATTTAAGGAATCTTACTTTTGCATAGTTAGTTGGTTTTTTTTTACAGTTCTTTTACACTACTACTAAATGGTAATTCTGTCTGGCTCAGAGGAAAAAGAATCTCAGGGTTGTATGTGATGCCATGTATGTACTCTGGCATTAAATCTGAAATCTGAGATTCTCCAGCATGCTTGTGCAGACACATAGGGAGACCTTGTTGTAAACCTGGTAGAATCGCTCAGAAGATTCTCCTGAACTTCAAGTACATTTATACCCCTTAAGCATACACACAATAAAGATAATTAATACAATTTTATAGTTGCAATTACATGGTTATTTCAATTGTTTTAGGTGTTGTCTTGTGGTTCCATAAAATTATATATTTATATTGGGCACACTTCTAAACTGATAAGACCATGTTTGAATTTTCATATAGCTTTGTTGGGAACCTGAACATATAAATCTGCCTATGTTTTGACTGTATTGAGCAATGACTCTGGATACACAGAGCCCCAAATATTAATTGATTGATCAAATATGCGATGACCATTATGTTTTTTACACTGATGCTACGTTCTGGGAAATTATTCCCTTTTTTCTGGAACACGTGCTGTGTAAAAAGCCCAGAACTGGAATTTGATTTTTTTTTTTGCTTAGACCCCTTGTTATTTTCCCATATACCTGCAGGTATTCCAGAACCAACTCGGGTCATGATGTGTACTGTGTACTCTAATTTTCTTAGTGCTGCCTGCTCTCTCCCATGGCCCACTCTCCCGCTTTGTCCCAGCGGTCCGCTGTCTGCTCTTTCCCACAGCCCACTGTCTCACTCTGACCCAGAGGTCCGTTGCATGCTCTCTGTTGCTGCGGGTCACTAAGCCTAACCCTAACCCTAATTTCAACCTTGCATATAAAACTGGGAAAATATTTTGAGCCATTTTTGGGGAAAAACAAGTGGGTCTAACATGCCGTCAAATACGGTATGCTATATGTGACATTAGACACAGATGCCAATGCTGTTGTGTTACACATCCCACCCCTTTTGTTCGCTGTATTATGCTGTATAAAATGGAGGACTGAAATGGAGATTTGCAGTTTTGGTCGCTCCAGAGTGAGCGACCAATGCCGGGATATCGGAGACTCTTCAAAACAGTAAAATCTCACAAAGGCTGCATAAAAAATCATACATCTTTGATGTGCCAGGAAGCAAACTTGCCAGTCTGGCAACTTTCTTAATCTCTGCAATAATGTTGCAAAGTAATTAATTCAAGATGTCTGATACCTGATTTGATAAAGGCCAATCAACTTTACTCTCCATATCTTTGATCAATGCATACAAACATGCTTTGGTGAGTCAGTTTCCTAACCATATCCCTTTAGCAACCTCGTGCTGTGCGCTGGTAGTCACTCTCTTCACAAACAGTACAATTTGGTTATGCAGCCATCTTAATAATTTCAAAACTGACTACTGAGTGGTTTACAATTGAATAGTTTGAATTTCACTTGTCGCTTAATTTAATGGCTATTATCTTATAACCTCATTTTTGCAGGTTCCCCTCACACTCCCATTTCTCCCCATTAGCATTGTCCTCTCAGGTGGTTTATTTAAAATAATTATATCTTAATACATCTAAGCATATTTCAGTCTTTTATTAATCTCACTTTTTCTGCCATGCAATTAATTATATGTCATTATATCTGGAATATATATAATGCCATAAAATTCCACTCCATTAATAGCCTGGAAAGGATTAGTAGGTGAGGTTTAAGGTCCAATGCATGATATTTTCAGGATGCTTCATTATATTAAATCAAGGAAAGTTCACATATAAGACTTTTCCCCTAGGCTGCATATAAATTGCAGTTTAAACTGACAAAATGGAGCTGCTAAGGTCAACTGTGAAACAACACTAAGTGTATAGCCACATTTAGAAAGCTGCAGAGCAATGCAACAGTGTACACCTCGTAAAAATCATCTGAATACTGCACAGGTAATTATTTTTCGTTCATGAACTGCACTCCCGTTGATAGGTTTGTCCATCGGGGACCTCACAGTTTTGCTGGATCCAATTCTCACCTAATTTCCACAGTTATATTTTCAGGAATATTGCTAAACAAAGAGGAATGCAAGCTCATTACACTTTCTCAAGGCTTCATTGACATTGAACCCAGTTGTAATGGTCCTATCTTCACCCAACTTGAGACCAGCTAATTTAGCAGAGTGTGTGGAATAACCCAGGGTCCTAATATTTAATCATCCTCTGCAAGGCAGGTGCCATATTTACTCGTAATTATTGAATCAGACTCCAAATTAATTATTATTAAAACTGGATTGTTTCCCAGTTCATTTTCCCTCTCAAGTGCTATTTCAGGATTTGCAGCTCCTATCTGTAGAATTTAATGATCAAACGTGCTAATCTTGGCTCTTTGCTCTTATTTCTCTTAAAGTTTGTTTTTTAAAAAAAACAGAAAATATACTGACTTACCCTACAAGTTGAGACCAAACATGGGGAGGCCTGGAGTCTTTCACTGTAATTATGTTCAGCGCATTTTTCCATGGTTGAAAATACTATCAAATATATTTCTCTTAGATTTCATATTGTCCAATTCATGTCCTTAGAATTTTTATATTTTTGTGTTATAATTGTATAAAAACATTAATAATTATAACATGTGTGGCTTTTATTATATTCAATGAAGTATTTTTAGTACCAGGACTTGTGCTTGTTGAATCCTGAGGTCAAATAAGTTGAGATTGAGTTCAAATATGCTCAGATTTTATTCCACCATGACTGTTTTTAACTCCCTCATGGTCCTGTGAAACATGCCAGCCATTACAGTCGATAACCGATCTATATTATCCTGCAAGGCATTATCTTCTTCTTTGGCTTGGCTTCACGGACGAAGATTTATGGAGGGGTAAATGTCCACATCAGCTGCAGGCTCGTTTTGGCTGACAAGTCCGATGTGGGACAGGCAGACACGGTTGCAGCGGTTGCAGGGGAAAATTGGTTGGTTGGGGTTGGGTGTTGGGTTTTTCCTCCTTTGTCTTTTGTCAGTGAGGTGGGCTCTGCGGTTTTCTTCAAAGGAGGTTGCTGCCTGTCGAACTGTGAGGCGCCAAGATGCACGGTTTGAGGCGATATCAGCCCACTGGCGGTGGTCAATGTAGCAGGCACCAAGAGATTTCTTTAGGCAGTCCTTGTACCTCTTATTTGGTGCACCTCTGTCATGGTGGCCAGTGGAGAACTCGCCATATAACACGATCTTGGGAAGGCGATGGTCCTCCATTCTGGAGACGTGACCTACCCAGCGTAGTTGGATCTTCAGCAGTGTGGATTCGATGCTGTCGGCCTCTGCCATCTCGAGTACTTCGATGTTCGGGATGAAGTCGCTCCAATAAATGTTGAGGATGGAGCGGAGACAACGCTGGTGGAAGTGTTCTAGGAGCCGTAGGTGATGCCGGTAGAGACTCATGATTCGGAGCCGAACAGGAGTGTGGGTATGACAACGGCTCTGTATACGTTAATCTTTGTGAGGTTTTTCAGTTGGTTGTTTTTCCAGACTCTTTTGTGTAGTCTTGCAAAGGCGCTATTTGCCTTGGCGAGTCTGTTGTCTATCTCGTTGTCGATGCTTGCATCCGATGAAATGGTGCAGCCGAGATAGGTATACTGGTTGACCGTTTTGAGTTTTGTGTGCCCGATGGAGATGTGGGGGAGCTGGTAGTCATGGTGGGGAGCTGGCTGATGGAGGACCTCAGTTTTCTTCAGGCTGACTTCCAGGCCAAACATTTTCGCAGTTTCCACAAAACAGGACATCAAGCGCTGAAGAGCCGGCTCTGAATGGCAAGGCATTATAGTCGATAACCAAACTGTATTTTTTATCGCTGTGATAGTGCTGAGGCTCATTTATATTTCTCAGATATACTATATGTTTTGATGGCTAAGATGACCTTCAGATAAAATGGGACCCAAGTTTCAGCGTGAATTTCATGGTTTTAATGCATATCGATTGTATAAGACGACCCACCAATTTTCTGCTCGGTGCCTCAGAGTGGCTGAAAGGAACAAGACCTCCTAGCAACAACCCAAACTTTGTTACAACACCCCAATCACCAAGTAACAAATCTGTAAATAAAGCAAGCAAATGATTACAATAACAGTGAAAGAAAACCAAAAACATTTGCTTCTGGCCAGGAAGATGCCAAACGGAACTGGGTCCAAGTCTTCAGCATCGGCTGCAGCCAGAATTGGCAACAGCAACTCCATTCTCCACATTGGGTGCAGTGCCCTCTGCATCAAAGATGTCACCTCAGGCTGCTGGCCAGGAGTGGGGACCTCAGGCTCTACAATTTATTTTACAATTTACAATTGTAAAATGTCTGGGTGGGTTCTGGTGGGGAGGTGGTCAGGGACTGGCGGCAGCGGTGGGGATGTGTTGGGACTGGTGGCAGTGTTGGGGATGTATTGGGAACCACCGGTGGCAGTGGGGAGGTGATGGGCCTGTGGCGCTGGTGGGATGGTGTCAGGATTGGTGGTGATGGTGGGGAGGTGTTGGGGACCAGCAGCAGCGGTGGGGAGGTGTTTGAACCGGTGGCATCGGTGGGGAGGTATTGAGACCAGCAGTGGTGGTGGGCAGACTTTGGGGCTGGCGGTGGTAGTGGGGAAGTGTCAGGGATCATCGGCTGTGGTGAAGGGGAGGTGTCGGGGACTGGTCTGCTTTTCCAGCCAGAATTTTAAGGTCAACTGATTTTGTATTTGACCTATAAGACGACCCCTTTTTTGTGGGATGTTTTTTTGGATGCTTCAAGTTATATCTACCAAAATATACAGTACGTTAGTATGAGTGCTGAAGTATTATACCTCCACTTCTTTGATGTCTTCTGTTCCATTTAATGATAGCAAGTGCATTTTTTGGCACCAAGTAAATATCAATGAACTAATTTAAATGAATTTCTGCTTACATTTCATGTTCCAGCATTGACATTTCACAGTAAGATCAAATATTTTTTCCCAGTATATAAAGCTTAATTGAGAGGACTTTGCAGATTCCAATGCTCATTTCCAATTAAAGGCAAAACACCTTCATTCCCTGACAAATCATTAGCCCCTTTTACACTTGCATCCCAATAAATCGGCCATTCAGTGTCCCGGTTAGGAATGGTGTTTTTGCTTTTCACACTTGGCCACTCTTAACTGGGACACTGCACGCTTTCACACCTACAAGGATCCATCCCTGGTAGGACTGTTCTACCTTCAATCACAAGTGTCCGAATGGAATTCTCAGTTTCACTCTTGGCTGATTGCAACACCAGCGCCTGCCGGTGAGAAAACATAATTTCACCTGGGACAGTTCGACTATCTTTCATTGTTTCTGTTTCCAAAGTACAGCCCAGTCATTAATGTGTGAAACCCACAATGAAGACTATTAAGATCTGGCTCAGGGGTGCAGACTCTGTTCTTCAGCAACAATTCCAGCACACAGACAGGAGTGCCTTTTCTGCCCATTCTACCACAGACTCTCAGATTAATATAGACATATACTAACTCTGTTCTTGAGTACATCAACAAGTGTGCGGATGGAGTGACATCACAAAAACAAATAAAAACCATGGATGAGGTTCACCTTCTGCTCAAAGACAGAGATTTAGCCTTCAAATATGGAAACTTTAAACTCAGCCAGGGCCAACCTAAGGAGGGGAATCTCTCAGGCTAAACTCACATACAAACAAAGGATCAAGGAGCATTTCAACTCCTCCAATCCATTGTGGCATGGCAGACAGATTCTTGCAGACTATAAACTACCTAGAACTGGGCCCCCTTTCCAGCTGTGCCTCTCTCCTGGAGGAGCTCAATTACTTCTATGCTTGCTTTGATCAAGGGAACAAGGAGGTCACCATTAAAGTGGATCTTCCACTTTGTGAACTGCCTCTCTCATTTTCCACCTCAGATGTTTGTGCCACCCTGAGTAGGATGAATGTACAGAAGGCAGCAGGTCTGGATGGTATACCTGGCTGTGTGTTCAGAGTCTGTGCAGGGCAGTTGGCCAGGGTCTTTACGGACATTTTCAATTGTCCCTGGCCCAGGCAGTTTTTCTCATATGCTTCATGATTTCTACCATTGTGCCAGTGCCAAAGCATTCTACTGTCATGAACCTAAACAACTGTTGTCCAGTTGCACTCACCTCCATCATTGCAAAGTGCTTTGAGAGATTGGTTCTATCACATTTGAAATCCTGTTGACCATCACTCTAGACTTTCATCAATTTGCCTATTGCTTCAACAGGTCGACTGAGGATGCCATCTCCACAGCACTTCACTCTGCCCTGACCCACTTAGACAGCCCCAACTCTTATGTTAGAATGCTGTTCATTGACTTTAGTTTGCATTCAGTATTGTGATTCCCTCCAAGCTGATCACCAAACTTTGCCAGCTTGGTATCAGCTCAACCCTCTGCAATTGGACCTTGGATTTTCTGACTAACAGACCCAATCTGTTAACTTAGATAACATCTCCTCCGCCATTCTCACCCTTAGGGCTGTGTGTTGATGTACATGGTCCTAACTCAACAACCAAGTTCACTGACGACACCACAGTGGTTGGTCTAATCAGAGAGGAACAAGATCCAGCACCTAGCCATGTGATGTGCTGACAATAGCCTGGCTCTTAACACCCAGAAGACTAAGGAGATCATTGTGAATTTAGGTATGTTGGGAGCCACACTCATGCCCCTATATACATCAATGGAGCTGTAGTGAAACCTGTATCAAGCTTCAAATTCCTTGGTGTTCACATTTCTGATAATTTCACCTGGCCCATGAACTCCTCCATATTGATCAAAAAAGCATATCAAGAAAGCTCACCTCTCTCTGTCCCAGGATATTGATGGATTTTGAGAGCAATGAGAGCATACTCACCTATGACATCTTAGTGTGCTATGGCCGCTTTCCCATATTGGACTGTAAAGGACTCCAGCCAGGGGTGAAAACTGCCCAACGGATTATCAACAATCAATTGCCCACCATTGAGAACATCTATCAAAAATACTGCCTGGACAGGGCAAAAAATATTATCAAGGACGAATCTCACTCTAACTAAAGACTTTTTACTCTCCTTCCATCTACAGGAGCCTCAATTCCCGAACCAGCAGGCTCATGAAGAGCTTCTTTCCTGAGGCTGTGACCCTGCTGAGCCTTAAATCACAGTACTGAGCAGTATGGCACTCACATTGTACTGTCAGTACTTTTATACTTATTTGTTTGCTGGAGTGCTTGCTTTTATACCCAATTACTTTAAATAGCACTATTCTTGGTGCTTCTAGTTAGATGCTAATTGGACTTTATTGACTTTGTATCTGTTCTTTGGACAATGACAATAAAGTTGAATCTAATTTAATCTAATCTAAAGAATGGATTTTATTCATACTTTCTTTCCATATTTTCCTTTTTTTAAATTCATATGCTGAGACAAGAAATTACCCTATAATCTGCCACCTTGTAGAAAAGGCACAGAATGAAAAATATAATGACTCTGGACAGCATCTATCATGTTCTGTGCCTTCCTAATTTTAACTCCTCCAAGTTTTTTGAAAGCACAGAGGCGGTAGTCAACTTGAAACCTTGAAATTATTGAAGATGTAAATCCCAAAAATGTTGAAATATTAACTATGACTTGTGCAAATCACAGACAGCAACCTACCAATAAAAGCTTATCCCTCGCATGTTGGAGGAGCCCCAAGGCAATTATTCATTTTTAAAATTATATCAATAAGATTTTTTTTGATTCCAAGAGAGATTAATATAGAAACCCACTGATATCCAGGACATAAATTTAACTAAGTAATATTGTTATTAGAAGTGAATGCAAGGTAGGCTGCAAAGTGGATTTGAGGATTAACAGTTGAAAGGTGGAAAGACTTACATGAGGTCTACGTCCTTACGTTCCTAATGAGATGTTGGGGCTTTCGTTTTCCACTAACTCCTCTGACTTCTCTTCCAGTGATCTTTCATGGACGTAACAGAACCTTTCATTCTTTCCCTGATTTTTGTTCCTGAAACACTCTGCATTGATGACATTCCAGGCTGACCAAATGTAAGGGAATTTGTGGTCTGGGAATTAAAATGCTTCAGTCTTTTCACTGAACATTGTTTTGGTGCTTCTCAGCCTTTGCAGAATGTGCCTCACATTATAGTTTCATGTGCCAACCTTTGTTTAGCAGTCATCTTTGAGCCAATATCCCAACCTTACTCTGAGTTGTAAATCTGTGATTTATTTCAAGCGGAAGGACAAAGACCAGGGGAGTCAAATATCTATATTTATCAACATTTGGTATTGCATGTTCATTTCAATTCTTCTTATCTAACATTATTTTAGAAAAAAAATCTCTCATAAAAAGTCTTGTGAATGACAAACATCAAATAGCTGAGCTTTGCAGGAAGACAGAATACCTTGAGGCTAGGAATAAACGGAGTGAATGACTCTTTTTCTGTTAGGTATATGATTTAAAATTAAATTTTATACATCAGCAACACACACAGAATATTCTAATATTTAATGATGTTAGATCTTGAGGAACAAAAAGTATATATTTTTTGCCATCTGTTACTGCTATTCTCAGAGTCCTCAGTGGTAATTCAGAATAGTGAAAAGGGTAACTGTACAAAGTGTGTGTGTGTGTGTGTGTGTGTGTGTGTGTGTGTGTGTGTGTGTGTGTGTGTGTGTGTGTGTGTGTGTGTGTGTGTGTGTGTGTGTGTGTGTGTGTGTGTGTGTGTGTGTGTGTGTGTGTGAGTGTTCCTATTTCATTCTCTTAAAATCCAATGTAATTCTTAACATCACACAGAAAATATATAGGCTGCATTGGAACATGGAGGTCACTGATTGGTATGTTCATATTTTTAAAACCAACATATTCTCCTCTCTTATGCCTCTCAACTGTTACACTGTCAATTTTCTGCACTAACTTGGGATAATATCAAAATATACAACCTTTTTTATTCCAAACTAGGGAAACCTAGGTAAAAGAAATAACTAACATTTGTCATTTCTTCCTACATCATCTGCTCATGAATTATATTTGAGTGCAGACAAATGCAGTAAAGAGATTCTAAACAGATATAATCTGATTTTCCAAGAAAATGCCTGTTATTGTCATTGAAAGTACTGACAATTCCCCTCACAATTTCCTATTCAGGTACAAGTAAATCAATCAGCTATTACTCCAAGTGAGTTCAGACCCTGGATTCCCTTTGTGATCCAGTTTTGGACTCCAGCCCTCCTGAAAAATCCTCCGTAAGGCTGGAGCAGATGCATGGATTCTTTTACTACTTATTTCAGTGAAGGACTAAGGCTATGACAAACTTGGTAAGTATTTGTTAACTTATTTTTGAAAAACGTTGGTGAATTTAGTTGTTCTATGCTCTTCTGCTGGTTTTTAAAATGCTTTAAAAATTATTATTCCCTTATACTCTAATTTTCACTTATTCCATCACCATTCATCCATGCTTTCTCATTGATACTTCTGTATTCACTCTCTCAGGATAATTGATGGGCTCTCAAATCCTGTAACTCTCTCACTTATGCACTCAGAGTACCAAATATAATCAAGGAAATTGTACCTACGCTCTGGAGATTGAGGGAAATTGAACTGCTTGTCATTTTCTCTTTGCATCCACTTCCCTTTCCCAAACTTAATCATTATCACTTCTTCCTTGGTCCTTCTTTCTATTAAACCTGGGGAATGTGTCAATGCATTCATCAGCATTACCGAGAAAGCCTATTCTTCGAATTAATGAAGGAAGTTTAGCCAGAATCCAAAGACTTGAGTTCTGCTTGAATCATACTCTCACTGACTTCTGCAGCTGGAACTCTGCTTGTGCTTTCAGCATATGCAAATATAATTTATAAACATAAAACATTCCTCTCTATTTAAAGTAGAATGATAATGTTAAATCAGGTAAGTGCTCCTGATTGTCCTAAGACTATCCCAAGGGGCACAGAGTTCTTTCACTGAATCCTGTATTCAGTGCTTAATATATATGACCATCAATTTGGTCGATCAATTGTAAAACAGCCACTGACAAAGGCAGATGAGAAACTTTACAGCTGAAATGATAAAATTCCAGTGAAAAGCTGGTGTGAGCAAACTACAGAGTTATCTGCCCAGGTTGCAAACTCTGTACTTTGTACATTTCTGGCCACAC
Source organism: Narcine bancroftii (assembly GCF_036971445.1). Taxonomy (NCBI): domain Eukaryota; kingdom Metazoa; phylum Chordata; class Chondrichthyes; order Torpediniformes; family Narcinidae; genus Narcine; species Narcine bancroftii. The sequence goes on from NC_091474.1 coordinate 191,722,419, forward strand.
GGACGCAAAGTGCCATCCAAATACAGTGAAATTATAAGGCGGAGCCTTAAACCATCTTTCAGATTGGACAGCTTTACAATATTAATTTAGAATTTCAGACTGAATTCTAACAGTGGATGGTTAAGGATCCAATAAAACTAGTGGAAGGTAGAATGGAGCTTGGTCGAGGTGATCGATGCTGCCTGTTTACCAGTGAGATCTGTGATTATCCCACTGACATATGATTGACATATGTTTTGGTTGTAAACTGATGGAGAATGCTGACAGTTTGGTATCACTATTCCACAAAGCTATGAATGTAGAATCAAAGGCAGTATATTCTTCCTATTGATGTATGGAATAAACCTGATAAGATGAACTTATAAAAAAGTTGCATAAACAAAGAAAATTTCAGATATATGCTAGTGTAATCTGTACCTTTTAAATCTATTTGTTCAAACTTAAAGTCATGTTGATTGACACAGATAACTGCTCTGCAATTTCTTTCAAAAGACTGCATTGTATGGTTCACTGTACAATGACCCAACATTCACTTAAAGATTAAAATTGTGCTCATGGCAACTTAACCAACCCCAGAACAAATTCTGTAGCAAATCATTATTCAGTGAAATCCAGCAACCAAACTGAGTCCACTGCCAACACAATTTGTATTTATGTCATTGAACCAAGGTGAAAATTTAATCCCAAGGCGCAATCTTACACTATCAGTATTTTTATCTTTAAACTCTGGTGAAGCAGTTTCCTTATTTTGAAGAAGTATTGCTTTTGAAACATACTGTGTCTATTTGTTACAGTCTGAGCTATTTCTCTGAAGCAACTCAATTAACAAAACTACAACAAAAGATGGCAATAATTATGTACAAATGAGACAGTTGGTGAATTTACTGCCTGGCTTCAGATCCCATTGCTTTCAAATGGAAGAATTACAAGGGCACTGTAATAGGAATATAATGCAAATTGCGTATAAATGGTTGTTGGGAGAGTTGACTAGGGGTACCCTGCATGTCATCTAAACTTTGTTACCAAAGGTGATTTTGGTATGGCCAGCATAACATTCAAAACATATCTTGAGAGGTAATTAGCAATCTTTGCTATATGGAAGTAAATCCAGAACAGGCTGCCAAATTCGATTGTGTCCAGTAACTGAAACCATTTTGTGTGTAAACTAATTTTCAAGCTTTTAATTATTTTTCATTACAGTGGATGTTTGGAATAGATTGCAATTGGACAGTAATTGCCAGGTCTGTGTGGTGTGAACAATTTCAATGTATCAGTTTAGATGAAATGTGACAGGGATGCATTTCAGCTCTATATAACTTTAACTGAGCGCTTTCTTTGATGGCGATTATGTTGCATTTCATGGAATATGGTCATCACAAGGTCATGATTTTTTTTTTTTTGCTGAATGAAAACTTACCCAGTCTAAAGGCCCTTTCATGCAGTGAAAAATCCCAACTGTAAAGGCAGAGATTCTCCACCCTTATGTCGGGAGACTTAACTCGATGAATGGGCCCTGGTCGGTTCCAAGCCACTGACTGCAATCCCTATCTGGAAGGTTCATCGGCAGAGCGCTGCACTCCACTGCCACACATAAATGTAATGCCACTGCAAGCAGCTGGCTAGGGGCGGGCTGATGACATTGTGAAGATGCCATCAGGCAGTGACCCATCTTGCCTCTTTCTCCCACCATGATTCCCTTAGGGCAGGGACGACTGGCAGGAGTCCACAGGGCAGGGGGGAGGGGGGGACCAGAGGGAGCTGTCAGGGCAGGGTTGGCCATTGGGAGCCATCAGAGCAGGGGCTATTAGAGCAAGGATGGCCAGTGGGCACTGTCAGGCTGGGGCCATCAGGGTGGCAGCCATCAGGGTGGGGACCATCAGGGTGGGAAGTGTCAGGTCAGAGGCTGTTAGGACAGCAGGGGCAGCCAGCAGGGGCCATCAGGTCAGGGGCAGCCAATAGGGCTGTCAGGGCTGGGATGGCCGGCGGGAGCTGTCATCGAGGGGGCTATCAGAGTGGCAGCTGTCAGGGCGGAGACCATCAGGGTGGGAGGAATAAGGTCAGAGGCTGTCAGGACAGGGGCAACCAGCAGGGGTCATCAGGTCAGGGGCAGCCAACGGGGGCTTTCAGGGCAGGGGTGGCCGGTGGGAGCTGTCAGGTTGGGGACCATTAGGGTGGCGGCCAACAAGGCAGGGGGTATCAGGGCAGGGGCAGCTGGCCGGAGTCATCAGAGCAGGGGCCTTCAGGGTGGGATCCATCAGGACAGGGGCATCCAGCAGGGACTTTCATGTCAGGGGCATCTGATAGGGGCCATCAGGGCAATGGGGACCAACAGGAGCCAGCAGGGCAGGGGTGGCCAGCAGGAGCTGTCAGGACACGGGCCATCAGGGGATAGCCAGTGCGGGCTGTGACAGCCCTGCCAGCTGCTCCGGCACCTCATCGGGCCACTTCAGCCTTCAGGGCAGCTCGTCAGTGGCTCAAAACGTGGCAGAGTAATAGCTGTCTTCCCTACCCTTAATCCCCCACACCGCTGGAACCATTCTGGGAAACACAGCGGAGTTTCAGCTGCATGGGGGAATTATGGGTAAGGAAAATGGCCATTTCTTTGCTGCGTATTTATGACGGGCAGTGCCACGGCACCAGTCGCCCTACCTGCAGCAGCTCCATAGGGTGCTACGAGGCACTGCTCAACATGAATGCGGCGCAAGAGCAATCTTTTAGGGCTTCACCATGAAAGCTAAGTTCATATTTTTTCCTCCACACTTATACTCTGTCTGTCCCTTTTAAAATCTTAAACACCTCTATCAAGTCCCCTCTCAATCTTCTAGGGAAAAAAGCCCTAGTCTGCACAACCTTTCCCTGTAACTCAGACCCTGAAATCCTGTCAACATTCTCGTGAACCTTCTCTGCACTCTCTCTATTTTGTTTATATCTTTCCTATAATTTGGTGACCAAAACTGTACACAGTACTCCAAATTTGGCCTCACCAATGCCTTGTACAATTTCATCATAACCTCCCTATTCTTGAATTCAGTACTCCGATTTATGAAGGCCAACATTCCAAATGCCTTCTTCACCACACCATCTACCTGAGTATCAGCCTTGAGGGTACTATTCACCATAACTCCTAAATCCCTTTGTTGCTCTGCACTCCTCAATTGTCTACCATTCAATGTATATGACCTATTTAAATTTGCCTTTCCAAAATGTAGCATCTCACATTTATCTGTATTAAATTCCATCAGCCATTTCTTAGCCCAGACCTCCAGCCTTCCTAAATCACCTTTTAATCTACGGTAATCTACCTCACTGTCCACAACACCACCAATGTGTCATCCGCAAACTTGCTTATCCAATTCTCCACCCCTACATCCACATCGTTAATATATATAACAAATAATAGTGGACCCAGGACTGAACCCTGAGGAACTCCACTAGTTACCGGCCTCCAATTGGACAAACAATTTTCTACCACTACTCTCTGACACCTCCCATCCAACCACTGCTGAATCCATTTCACTACCTCCTTATTTATACCTAATGCCTCCACCTTTTTTCCTAACCTCCTGTGGGGAACTTTGTCAAAAGCTTTACTAAAGTACAAATAGACAACATCCACAGCTTTCCCTTCATCAACCTTTTTTGTAACCCCCTCGAAGAACTCAATCAGGTTTGTCAAGCATGATCTACCCCTGACAAAACCATGCTGATTACTCCCTATCAATCCCTGAACCTCCAAAAATTTGTAAATAACATCCCTTAGAACACTTTGATGTTCTTTTTTTGTTTTGAAGAATCGTAGGAAGTGGTGAGGGTGCAGTTGGGGCGATATCAATAATGGGAGAGGAAATCTTCTGGAATTAGGAGAAAGAGAAATGGGTCAAAGGTTACAATCAAATAATGATTTAAGATGACAGTAGAGGAGCATAGTAAGTAACCGGACAAGATGCCATCAACATCATGACCCCAAACAGAAGGTATTTCATTGTAGCCTACTCCCTCTCAAATGCCCATAAACTTTCCACATACCTACGCCAAGGAGGATCTTACAGTCACCAATGAACTTACCAATCAGCACTCTTTTGGGACGTGGGAGAAAGCTGGAGCATGCAGGGGAATCCCACACAATCACCAAAAGAATGTGCAAACTCTACATGAACAAAACCCTCCCAACCTTTATCCCTTCTGAAACAAATAGCAAAGAATGAATGAAATGGATAGGGTCACTGAACTTTGGAATGTAAATTGAAGGATGACAGCTGTACACAAAATCACGAATAAAACCCATGAATTGGAAAATGTGATATTGATAGCATGAAAAAAAAACCCTAGTTGTGGAATTATGAACCTTCCTTACCCAAGTAAGTTCAAATGGCAGTCAAAGCAGGGGGAATTTGAACTTGCAACTACGTCAATGGGAGTTCAATGGTTCACAGGTGGAGCTAGCAAACCTTTCCAAAATGAAGTCAATAAATGAATTAATACTGAGTCTCACCTCTATCCTCAGATCACTAAAACAAAACGTTCTTGTGATAAAAAAACCTTGATCTGAGCCTACAAATCATGCAGAATTTCAAATATATTGCTGTTATTTTACAAGCAGCACAATTTATCACTCCTCAGAAGTTATTGTTCACCCCATTGTAAAATAGTTCTACAAAAAGTTTACACAATGCATATTTTTCTACAGTTTGATGTTGCAAACTGATTTAATACTCACCTTAAAATAGTCAGTTTAATTGATGCATCTCATATGAATTGTTCTTATTATGTCCAGCATTAAGAATTTTTTTAAGTTGTCCTTACCAGCTGATACAATTTTTGACAGCTCTTGCCTTTCCAACAAAATACCTATCTCTCACTTTAATATGCAAATCATTAACAGCCATTCATTTCTGTCTGTTTTAAGTGGGTATCAATATTAACTACTGCACATGCCCTCAAGGACCATTTTATCTCAAAGAGAGTTACGATCCTTCTAAGCGCATTATATCCATCAAGACTATATGAGGAATATAGAGAAGCTTAAGAACTGTTGTAAATCATTTGTTTGATGTGGAGCATGTGATACTTTCATGGGAGGTATTATATGATATTACTTTTGTCTACCTTCTGTAACCGGAAGGAGAGAATGTTATCTATATTAATATGCCTGAATACCTGATATGTGTGTATCTATATATGTATACATATACACACACACACACACACACACACACACACACACACACACACACACACACACACACACACACACGCACACACATATATAATATACCTATGTGTGTGTGTGCATGCACACACATCCAGTATATATACTGCATACTGTATACTGTGTATACATAAGCACCGATGGTTTTCAAACTTTTTCCTTCCATTCACATACCACTTTAAGTAATCTTTTTTCTAATCACAGAGCACCTAGAAATGCTTATGTGTATATATGTATATGTATATATGGTAACCTATGACCATATCCTCCTTGTAATGACCACCCTATCTCCATCACCACCCTCTTCTGTCTAGCAGAATTTGTTCTCAACCTCAAGAACTTCTGCTTTGACTCATTCCACTTTCTCCAAGTCAAAGGGGTGGCTATGGGTGCCCACATAGAGGGATCTCCTTCACAGAGAGAGTGGTAGGGGTGTGGAATGAGCTTCCAGCTGAGGTGGTGAATGCAAGTTCAATTTTAACATTTAAGAAGAATTTATACAGGAACATGGATGGGGGAGGTATGGAGGGCGTTGGATTGTGCAGCTCAGAGGGACTAGGCAAAAAATAAAATTGGTTCAGCACAGACTAGAAGAGCCAATGAGGCCTGTTTCTGTGCCGTAATGTTCTATGGTTCTATATCTTCAACGTTGTCAAGATTTTGAAATGACCCCAGTTGATTGAAAGGTGTTTGAGAGTGGAGGAGTGATAAGCTAAATAATTATCAGCCAGTTAGTCTGATCAATTGTCCATTTAAATTTATTGTTCACCTGTGAAATCAGGATCCTTGGAATGGCACAATTATGTGCAGCAGATTTTGGTCTTCACCAAAATCTTGACAATCTAGAAGATTTATACAAAAATGGAATAAAAAATGGAAAAAATACATAACAGGAAATAAATATTAGCAGTAATCGTAATGCAACTAAAAAGTGACCTGCATTAGTGCAGATAGATTTTTGTATTGTTGGAGCTGCCCATGATTAGTGCATCACAGGAAAGTTCAAGAATCTGAAATCTGTTGGAAACAAGCTACTCTTGAACCTCCAAGTGCCAGTCTTCAGGCTTCTACACCTTCTTCCTGAAGATAGCAATGGGAAGAGGTTGTGACCAGGATGTTCTTGGCTGCCTTCTTGATGCAGCTCCTCACACAGATGTCAACAATAGACAGGAAGTCAGAGTCTGTGATAGACCTGTCTATTTTTACCAGCATCTGCCACCTTCTGCATTCTCAGGAACTTGAATTCACAAACTAAACTGTGATACAAACAGCCAGTATACTTTATGTGCACCTGTTGAAGTTTGATAGTGTATCTAAGACATAGCAAATCTCCCCAGATTCCTTAGAAAGTATAAGCATTGGTGTGTCTTCTTCATGGTTGCTTTGATGTTCTGGCTCCAGAAGGGGTCTTCTGAAATTTGGACTCCCAGGAACTTGAAGATTCTTACTCTTTCCATCTCCTTCCAGTCAATGAAGCTTCTCTTTCCTAAAATCAGCAATAAGCTCTTTAGTCATTGAAGATAAGTGCCAGATTTTTGTTCTCACACCATTGAACTAGGTTCTCAATCTCCATCCTGTGTTCTTTGTCATCATTTCCAGATATTCAGCCAACAACGGTGGTGTTGACAACAAACATGTAGGTTGAGTTAGAGCTGAAATTCACTACACAGTCATTGGTGCACAAGGTATAGAGCAGGGGAATAAGCATGCAACCTTGGGATGCCCACGTCTTGATAGTCTGTGAGGAGATGATGTTGCCAATCCACACGGATTGGGAACTTCCGATGAGTGAGTCAAGGATCCACTTGCTTGGTGTGTTCATTCAAAGACATTTGATTGAAACCAGAATGAGTGGACACTTGCTTTTTTCCCTTTTGTGATCCTGTCAAGGCAGCTGAAATTGAAAACAACCCATTGTTGACCTGCCACTTACAGTAATCAGGTAGCTACCTGCAACACCCCTGGGTTTTCTCCACTGTGTTATGGGAATGACACAAAGGCAAATAAAGTGTGAGTTTTGACAGCCACAGAACATGAATTTCTGCCAGGTCCAGTGGAAAAAAGCTCTTCTGGAAAGTGGCAGATATTTACAATCTCCTGCACTGCCAATCTGAGCCAACTTCTCTATGGTTAAAGGAAGTTAATCATCTGTCTGCACGGCTTGTGTCTCATGCCACCATGGGGCCCTCTATTACCTCTCAACACTTGCTCATAATCGTATACATCTTCTGCAGATCTCAACCCAGCATTTCTTTACTGTTCAGGGTGGTGATTGTTTCCTTAGCCATTGTACAGCTGTTTCCACAGTAAATAATCTGACAAAAGGAATCAAGAAACTATTTTATTCTGAAGTTTCCATGAAGTGACATTTTTTAGATATAATTTCCCCAAAAATAACACGTCAAAACTTGAGTTTCAGATATCCTGTGTGCTAATTTAAAATTAAAAAAAACATGCTAGAAGCTGCTTCTACCACAAAATTGGTTCCAGCCAGACTAAATTAATCACCAGTGCAGATTTCCACTAATTGAGCTTGTTTGTGGATCTCTGAGGAAGTCCTAAAGATTAAATTTTGAGTGCAGACATTAAAACCTATTGAACATAATATTACTTAATTTTCTAGGGATCTGAGAAGAGCAGACAAAATCAACCAAGAAAATTGTTTTGTACTTCCTTTGAATGATTTTTTCATATTTTTAAAATTAGATTATTTTCAGGTGATGAATTGTACACTGTGACAGAATTGCATATTTCTTGTGATAAAATCATTTTCAGAAAAATTCAGCTAAATGCATTAAGATACATATTTGAAGTATAGGAAGGATTATTTGAATGATTTCTAAAAAATAAACCTCAGAAAGTTGCCTGATTGTTCTGCTGCATGGAAGATGTTTCATTTGACAATACACAATTTTTTTTGTGGGAAGTTAAAAATGAAACTACTTTACTGAATGGTATAATTTGCATTTGAATTGCCAATTGCACCTTCAAACTCTGCCCATTGACAGTTATGTCAATCAAGGATCAAACTACCACCATACATTCTCATTCCCTCCCATTTCAGAATGTCCCTAACTCTTGTAAACCTCTGGCACCGAGTTAAACTTCAAATAGTCCTATAAAGATGTAGGAATTGTCATACCAGGTTAAATCTATTTCATCCTAAAATGTCTTCATCTAAAATGGAATTCTTTTTAATTTACTTCTTTCTTTGGATATGAATATCATTGGTCAGCATTTATTATCATTCCCCTGCTATATGGAGATATCTTGCTAAGTTGCAGTAGTCCTTCTGCTGAGAGTACACCCATTATGTGTTGAGGAGGGAGATCCCAGGTTCAGATCCATTAACAATGAAGATAAATTTGATATTTCCAAGTCTGCATGGTATATGACTGGGTAAACAATGACCTTTGCCAAGGTGAGACAGTGCAGTGCAGTTTATGGATGGTACACACTGCAGCCATGGCACATGGTGATGGGAGGGAGAAATGTGTAGAGTGGTGAAAGAAACGCTAGTTAAAATGGGAAACTTTGTCCGCATGTTTCTTCAAGGTTCAGCTGTGCTCATCATCCAGGCAAGTTGAGAATAGTCTATAAAATTGCTGACTTATACTCTGTAAATGGTAGAAAGAATTCAAGATTTTGGAATATTTTACGACAGATTACTTGCCACAGGATGCTCATTCTCTGACCTGCTTTTGTAGACAAAACGTAGAGCACAGAAATGAGATCTCAGGCCCACTACATCGAATGTAAACCCTCTTGCCATCTGCATTAATTCTATTTCTCCACTCTATGTTAGTTTCCTTCCATACCTTAACCATTCCAGTTCTTGTCTAAATGTTGTTTACATAATTGCAGCTAATTCCTCTACTCGTCTAATAGCAGGTTCTAGGATCTACCACTCTCTGCATAAAATAAACTATCCCTTGAGTCCTTTAAAACTCCTTCCTCTTATCTTATGCCTTTTGTTTTTCATACCCTTACAACAGGAAAATCATTCTATTAACTCTATCTATCCTTTTATATCATATCCACCTTCAGTGCTTTAGTCAATATCAGATAGCATGTATCCATTTTATTCTTTTTCTGCTTCAATATAGTGATTATCATACAAATTGAGTGAGTTGCTCAGGTGTTTCCAAGAACATTTAAGAATCAACTACATTAGCCATTTTCAATCGGGGTGAGGAGGGAGTGCTTTTCACTCCTTTCTGGGGGGCCACAGTACATTTAAGCAAAAACCTTGTTTTCTTTTCACTTTATGTAATAGAAATATTTTTCATGTTTTTATGTATCGGGCATCTTGGCGCCTCATAGTTCAGCGGGCAGCAACCTCCTTTGAAGAAGACCGCAGAGCCCACCTCACTGACAAAAGACAAAGGAGGAAAAACCCAACACCCAACCCCAACCAATCAATTTTCCCTTGCAACCACTGCAACCGTGCCTACCTGTCCTGCATCGGACTTGTCAGTCACCAACGAGCCTGCAGCAGACGTGGACATACCCCTCCATAAATCTTTGTCCGCAAAGCCAAGCCAAAGAAAAAGAAAGAAGAGATCAGTGCAGAAGACATCAAAACTTGACTGCTTCACAGGGAAGGGGGGGGGGGGCGCATGAACTTTGAGCAGAGTGTGGAATGGGGGTTGAGGGTGGTGGGGAGTAAACATAATTAGAAAAAGGTTGAGGAAGCTTGAAGTAGATTAAGACAGAGCAACTTGGGTAAGGCGAGAAGATTTCTTCCTCAGGAAGGAATCAGTTGACCCAAATAAGACTGGTGGCTCTTAAATCATTGCTACAAAGACTACCTTTTTTCACATTCAGATTACACATTTAATTTAAATTCTTCAGCTGCTATGGCAGGATTTGTACTCATGCATTGGGATTCTTAGTCAAGCATCTCTTTGTGGTCAAATTACTTCTTTCTTCTTTGGCTTGGCTTCGCGGACGAATATTTATGGAGAGGGTAAAAGTCCACGTCAGCTGCAGGCTCGTTTGTGGCTGACAAGTCCGATGCGGGACAGGCAGACACGGTTGCAGCGGTTGCAGGGGAAAATTGGTGGGTTGGGGTTGGGTGTTGGGTTTTTCCTCCTTTGCCTTTTGTCAGTGAGGTGGGCTCTGCGGTCTTCTTCAAAGGAGGTTGCTGCCCGCCAAACTGTGTGGCGCCAAGATGCACGGTTTGAGGCGTTATCAGCCCACTGGCGGTGGTCAATGTGGCAGGCACCAAGAGATTTCTTTAGGCAGTCCTTGTACCTTTTCTTTGGTGCACTTCTGTCACGGTGGCCAGTGGAGAGCTCGCCATATAACACGATCTTGGGAAGGCAATGGTCCTCCATTCTGGAGACGTGACCCATCCAGCGCAGCTGGATCTTCAGCAGCATGGACTCGATGCTGTCGACCTCTGCCATCTCGAGTACTTCGACGTTAGGGATGAAAGCGCTCCAATGGATGTTGAGGATGGAGCGGAGACAACGCTGGTGGAAGCGTTCTAGGAGCCGTAGGTGGTGCCGGTAGAGGACCCATGATTCGGAGCCGAACAGGAGTGTGGGTATGACAACGGCTCTGTATACACTTATCTTTGTGAAGTTTTTCAGTTGGTTGTTATTCCAGACTCTTTTGTGTAGTCTTCCAAAGGCGCTATTTGCCTTGGCGAGTCTGTTGTCTATCTCATTGTCGATCCTTGCATCTGATGAAATGGTGCAGCCGAGATAGGTAAACTGGTTGACCGTTTTGAGTTTTGTGTGCCCGATGGAGATGTGGGGGGGCTGGTAGTCATGGTGGGGAGCTGGCTGATGGAGGACCTCAGTTTTCTTCAGGCTGACTTCCAGGCCAAACATTTTGGCAGTTTCCGCAAAGCAGGACGTCAAGCGCTGAAGATCTGGCTCTGAATGGGCAACTAAAGCGGCATCGTCTGCAAAGAGTAGTTCACGGACAAGTTGCTCTTGTGTCTTGGTGTGAGCTTGCAGGTGCCTCAGATTGAAGAGATTGCCATCCGTGCGGTACCGGATGTAAACAGCGTCTTCATTGTTGGGGCCTTTCATGGCTTGATTCAGCATCATGCTGAAGAAGATTGAAAAGAGGGTTGGTGCGAGAACACAGCCTTGCTTCACGCCATTGTTAATGGAGAAGGGTTCAGAGAGCTCATTGCTGTATCTGACCCGACCTTGTTGGTTTTCGTGCAGTTGGATAATCATATTGAGGAACTTTGGGGGACATCCGATGCGCTCTAGTATTTGCCAAAGCCCTTTCCTGCTCACGGTGTCGAAGGCTTTGGTGAGGTCAACAAAGGTGATGTAGAGTCCTTTGTTTTGTTCTCTGCACTTTTCTTGGAGCTGTCTGAGGGCAAAGACCATGTCAGTATTACTTATTCAGTAATTTAACCACTAACTTAGTGTTGTGTCTTTTAGGTAGATCTGTTGGAAGTCAATTGGGATTTGACTTTGTGAATTACTAATTTTGTAACTTTGCACTGGGTGAGGACCTCATCCAGCTCTAGCCTTAGGGGCTGTTGAGGGAGCTGGAGCAGGGAGGAATCTTGGACTGAGCGGTTGGCACTGAAAAGAGATTGGAAGTGTTCTGACCATCGGTTGAGGATGGAGATCTTGTCGCTGAGGAGGACTTTGCCGTCTGAGCTGCGCAGTGGGCTTTGGACTTGGGGTGAGGGGCCGTACACAGCCTTTAGAGCCTCGTAGAAACCCCTGAAGTCGCCAATGTCCGCGCTGAGCTGGGTTTGTTTGGATGAGACATATAAGGCAATCGAACAACTGAAAAGTGGCAAAGCAGCAGGTATGGATGGAATCCCCCCAGAGGTCTGGAAGGCTGGCGGCAAAACTCTGCATGCCAAACTGCATGAGTTTTTCAAGCTTTGTCGGGACCAAGGAAAACTGCCTCAGGATCTTCGTGATGCCACCATCATCACCCTGTACAAAAAAAAGGCGAGAAATCAGACTGCTCAAACTACAGGGGAATCACGTTGCTCTCCATTGCAGGCAAAATCTTCGCTAAGATTCTACTAAATAGAATAATACCTAGTGTCGCCGAGAATATTCTCCCAGAATCACAGTGCGGCTTTCGCGCAAACAGAGGAACTACTGACATGGTCTTTGCCCTCAGACAGCTCCAAGAAAAGTGCAGAGAACAAAACAAAGGACTCTACATCACCTTTGTTGACCTCACCAAAGCCTTCGACACCGTGAGCAGGAAAGGGATTTGGCAAATACTAGAGCACATCGGATGTCCCCCAAAGTTCCTCAACATGATTATCCAACTGCACGAAAACCAACAAGGTCGGGTCAGATACAGCAATGAGCTCTCTGAACCCTTCTCCATTAACAAAGGCGTGAAGCAAGGCTGTGTTCTCGCACCAACCCTCTTTTCAATCTTCTTCAGCATGATGCTGAACCAAGCCATGAAAGACCCCAACAATGAAGACGCTGTTTACATCCGGTACCGCATGAATGGCAGTCTCTTCAATCTGAGGCGCCTGCAAGCTCACAAGAAGACACAAGAGAAACTTGTCCGTGAACTACTCTTTGCAGACGATGCTGCTTTAGTTGCCCATTCAGAGCCAGCTCTTCAGCGCTTGACGTCCTGCTTTGCGGAAACTGCCAAAATGTTTGGCCTGGAAGTCAGCCTGAAGAAAACTGAGGTCCTCCATCAGCCAGCTCCCCACCATGACTACCAGCCCCCCCACATCTCCATCGGGCACACAAAACTCAAAACGGTCAACCAGTTTATCTATCTCGGCTGCACCATTTCATCAGATGCAAGGATCGACAATGAGATAGACAACAGACTCGCCAAGGCAAATAGCGCCTTTGCAAGACTACACAAAAGAGTCTGGAAAAACAACCAACTGAAAAACCTCACAAAGATAAGCATATACAGAGCCGTTGTCATACCCACACTCCTGTTCGGCTCCGAATCATGGGTCCTCTACCGGCATCACCTACGGCTCCTAGAACGCTTCCACCAGCGTTGTCTCCGCTCCATCCTCAACATCCATTGGAGCGCTTTCATCCCTAACGTCGAAGTACTCGAGATGGCAGAGGTCGACAGCATCGAGTCCATGATGCTGAAGATCCAGCTGCGCTGGATGGGTCACGTCTCCAGAATGGAGGACCATCGCCTTCCCAAGATCGTGTTATATGGCGAGCTCTCCACTGGCCACCGTGACAGAGGTGCACCAAAGAAAAGGTACAAGGACTGCCTAAAGAAATCTCTTGGTGCCTGCCACATTGACCACCGCCAGTGGGCTGATATCGCCTCAAACCGTGCATCTTGGCGCCTCACAGTTTGGCGGGCAGCAACCTCCTTTGAAGAAGACCGCAGAGCCCACCTCACTGACAAAAGGCAAAGGAGGAAAAACCCAAGACCCAACCCCAACCAACCAATTTTCCCCTGCAGCCGCTGCAACCGTGTCTGCCTGTCCCGCATCGGACTTGTCAGCCACAAACGAGCCTGCAGCTGACGTGGACTTTTACCCCCTCCATAAATCTTCGTCCGCGAAGCCAAGCCAAAGAACTTTGCACTCCATCTGACTAACTCAATTTTCCTTTAAGACTGAAAGTTTCCCAATGATTTGCAAACCCATCAATATTCTGGAATGTTATAAGTAACCCTGTCCTAACCCAGTTTGCACTTCCAATTATATCCACTGGATAATGGGCAGAAGTAACAACAGAAAGTAGGGATAACAAGAAATGGGGAATGCCACTTTTCCTTACTGACTGGGTGTTACATCTGCGAATCACCAAGTTTTAGATGCTCAGGTACTTTCTCCAAACACAGCCACATTTCTTGACTTATTTACTTATGACGTGACCAGTAATTAAAAAATAACATCATTAGAAATGTTTGGCTAGTTTAACATTACGAAGGCAACAAAACCTTTTTTCAATGTGCTGCAGATCATTATTCCTGCAAATGACTGGGAGCAGCAAGGAGGGTTGATGGTATTGTTGTCTCCACAAACCAAGGGTTTGGCAGAGTCATATGGATTGACAAAGGATCAAGGAGAAGTGAGAAAGGAGCAGCTATAGGAAGATAAAGCCAAACCTCTACCCATGATAACCTACAACTCATCTGCAAAATAAATTCCTTGACAATTTTGACCAACTTGTCTATTGGCCTGGAGAACTGACCACTGGAAATGATGACAATGAATTATCAACTCTGAGAGATAACTGCATTGAAATGAGCAGTTGACAACGAGAGATCTCTTGGTTCCCTACTTATATGTTGAACTCCAAGTTTCCAGGACTTTTTCAACCACATCACAAATATGGTGATGCTCACTCTTTATAATTTTTTTTAATTTAATTTTTATTTACAGCACAGGAGAAGCCAATTCTGGCCATCTAAACATGTGCTGCCCTGTGTTAGGTCTGCTTTGTTTGAGAATGAGTGAGTCAGTCACCAGACTGAGTCGAAATCAAGGTTCTTTATTACCGGATTGTAACACTTGCAACTAACAGTGTTAGTTGGAGAAGGCGCATTCTCCCGATATCAGCAAGCGGTGTTTTTTTTATACCTCAGGACACGTACTTAGTAAATTATCATACCATTACATTGTCCAATGAATAAGCTGTTGCTACCCTTCTCTGTTAGTCTGCTGCTCATCAGCTTGTTATTGCCAAACTTATCTTGAGCGTACAAGGTCACGCCTGCATCCTGTTACTCCTTAGTACTGGGTGACTCCTTCTCCGGTCCCAACTCATGATGTTTTTACCTTACACTAATTACACCCAAATTGACCTACAACCCTGTACGTTTTTCAGTGTAAGATGAAACCAGAGCACCCTGGGAAAACACAGTGTGAACATACAATCTCCTTACAGACAGTGCCAGACTCGAACCTGGGTCGCTCGCTAACCACTACGCTAACTGTGTTTAAAAAGGCAATGTTATCTTCAGAAATAAATGAAAAAGAATGTTAAGAAGATAATTGCATGTTCTCCTTATTCTCCAGGAAATTGTGGGCAGAGGGCCCAAGCCACATTATTTCTAACTGCCCCACCCATTCTCCGATAGCTCTTGCATAGAATGCTTCATTTAATTTCCATAAAGAAAATGTTGAATTAGTTGGAAATGATCTCCAAACACTTCTTTGCCTTGACTTTGATGGGTCGACTAATAAACTGAACTCTCACACTCAACGTTAAGATCTCTTTCCTGGACTGCTGCTGATCACTGCAGCCCAACATTTCTCATCCGTCACAGAAGAGATGGGTGTCGGGTTCTGGCCCATATAAACAAGAATCAAAGTTGTAGAAATTCACTTGGAGTTTCAAACTCCTTATTGTTGCCATGCTCCACTTGGCAAATGTTTGACAGTAAAGATGTACAAACACAAAGCAGCCTGCAGTGCTGAGTTTGCAGGTGGGGAGGAGAGGATTGGGAGGTGCAGATGGGCCAAGAAATGACCCAGACGTTATTTTAAGTGAGTTCCTAATATTGGCAAAATTAATTTAAATTCTTTCAATTCTTGATGAAGTGGACACGAACAGAAATCTGTAAGAAATGTTCAAAATCAATTTCATCATCTGAAATATCAACCTAATATTTCTTTCACAAGTGGAGCTGGCAGTCCGTTGGACTATAATTTGGAATTTAATTAACAAGTTGCAATAGTGGCCTTTTCTACTGGTATCATTAAATGCTTGTTAATAATGACAAGGAGTTATCCAGAATGCTTCATCAATTGTTATTGTTTTCAAGAAGAATTAATCACATGACATTTTGAATACATTTAGACAGCACTTTTCCTGACTTTTGTGATGTGATTAAAATATTTCTTAAACACCTTTATTCAATGGAGAATTCATATTGCAATCTTTTACAATAAGTGGGTCACGTCTGTTATAATGATGGAAGAAATTTGCTTGAAATAATTGCATCCAAATTAATTTTGTGTCATGAAGGAATGAATTAAAAGAGTTCTGATAATGTTTCCTCCTTTCGATGATTGCATCAGACTTCAACTTAAGACAAGGAGATTAACAATCAGAGACCGGTGGTTATGTAAAACATCCCAAGATTATTATAAAGCTCTCATATAATTGTTTTGCTGGCTTTCAAAGTTTTCCTCTTCAGCATTATGCTGAGTTACAAATCAATGTCACTTAAATATATGAATTTTTTTTCCTTCCAAATTCTATTCTATTGAAATTCAGGGTTTTAAATTGAACTCTTACAAATCAAAAAATCCTTTAATGCAATGTTCTCATATTAGAATTAGTTTAAAATTAAACAATGTATCATAATTTAAAGAATAAGCAAATTTAAACTCGATTTAACATTGCTGCATTTGAAACTCTGCTAAAGAAGTAGGAAGTGGGTCTATATCCATCAACATTTAGAAAAGACTAATCTTTATGGAGAAGGATATTGGTTGGACCACCTGCTTGGAAGACAACCTGAAGGATGAAGTGCCATCTCGAAAGAGCTGCGTATAATTGTCTGAAAGCATGTTCACTGACACTTACTGAGGTGAGGTAACATCCTGCAGGTACAAATATCAGGTTTCCTTCTGCAGTTAACTGTTTTGATTTGGAAACAATTATATCTTTAAAAAGTAGGTCATTCCATTGCTACCATTATCATGATTGAGTTAAAATTTATTGTAAAGCTGTTAAAAACTCAATATATTGACTTGAACTTTTGGCACCTTCATTTGGGAGGGAGAGTGAGATTATATACCAGAGCCAATCAAAATTGAAAATTTATAATTGAGCTACACAATGTGGATAAACTAAAAATGATAAACACAATAAAAACCCCTGGCATCCGGCACCTATGGCGATTGCTTTATGCCAGATAAGTTAATTTTTCGGTTGCTTAAAATTGGATGTTGTGTGATTGTCAAACTAATGGCAAGGCATGCCAATTTTAAAAGTCTGTATTTTTTACCTATTTATTTTCTGTTATTTTAGCCGGTTGCTTGAGGCTGCCGGTTGCTTGAATTCCGAATGACAGGGGTTTTACTGCATCTTGAAAATGAGGCCCAGAAAGCTACCTAAAGTAATGGAGTTCTAGAGCACAGAAACAGGCCTTGGGGAAAATATGTCCATGCTGACCAAGCTAGTCGTATTTCCCTGTATTTGGCCCATAGCTCTCAAATATACCTTAGGTTTATCAATAATAAAATAATAATAGAGAAAAAATGCATAAATTGAACAACCTCCAGCATTGTTGAGTGAGTTTTAACAACACCTGTGGTATCAACGCAGGAACATTTTGTCTTCCTGTATATTTGATATGTGGCAGCAAATCCCAGACTTGAAATTCCAGATGTTTCCATAGAATGATTAGAACATCCCATCTGGTTTCTGTCTACATAAGAATCGGTAACATTAGCCGCACTATTGTTTGCACTGCAATTTCAAGCCCTTTATATCAAGCAATTTACAGAAAAGTGATGCCAAACTTATATGTATCTTCTAATGTTTTTTACTCATCAATCAATTTGTGCCTTACTTGGTTTCCAGTGGTCTAAAATTAGAGAGAACACTGTTGATCATCTGAGCATGTTGCAGTATTCAACATTATGTTATGTGAAAAAAAAATCAATCAGTGCATTGGATGAAGGTTTTCATAAAGGTGAACTTGAGAGCCAGTTGGTTTTGCCCTGATTTCTAATGGGTAAACACCTTTGCAGCATTTAGTGTGATTACTGTTTAACTGAGGACAGTTGTTGGGAGAAGCAGTGTCATCCTGAAGGTATCTGAATCTTGACTTCATTGGTTTGTCAGATGAACCCAAATATGCCACCAACATCAAAGACAAATAAATACACTTAGTTATAGGCCAATAAACTTAGTGCAAGAGGAAAATATAAATATAGGGTCATTAATTTTTCTCCACCTCCATTAATCTGTCACATCAAGCTCTCCTGGTACTGATGGCAGTTGCTAATAGTAATTAAAAATGTGCTTAAAATAAAACATGTTTTTGTGTTGAAGTATGAGATAAACTTTTGTGTAAAACACAGGGGACCATTTAATTAGAGCTAATAGGAACTATTATTAGGTATATTTAAATTTCATTATATAACCAGCTGACATTGGTGGTACCATTGAGAGGAGCAAATTGTGATAGTTAGAGTCTGATGTACTGCACCTTCTGAGAATTAATAGGAGCCACCATTGCTAAACTCTTTATGTCTTTAATTACAAAATATTATTTCATATATAATTCAGTGGTTCAGACAAGAACCAAGTGGAAAAGCAGACAATCATCTTTCATGAAAAAATGGTATATATAGTATATATACATATAGAGTATGAAGGTTGAGTTGGTGAAGAATGCTAGCATTCATTTCAAGAGAAATGAAAAAAAATAGAAAGTATGTGATGTTGAGGCTTTACATGACACTGGTAGGACCTCACGGAGAATTGTGAGCAGTTTTGTGCTCCTCTTTTAAAAAAAGAATACGCTGAGATTAGAAAGGGTTCAGGGGAGGTTCACAAGGATGATTTGGAAATGAAACAATTATAATATGAAAGATGTTTGATAGCTCTTGGCCTGTACTCATTAGCATGTAGGAGAATGAACAGGATCTTGTTGAAACATTTCAAATGTTGAATGGCATGGTTGTGTCCCATGGTCAATGATGAGCAACTTCAGGATTGAAGGGCATCATCCACTTAGAACAGAGATGCAGAGGAAATTTTTGAGCCAGAGGGTTTTAAGTTTGTAGAATTTGTTGCTAAAGACAGTTGTGGAGGCCAGGTCATTGGGTGTATTTAAGGCAGAGATTGAAAGGTTCTTGATTAGCCAGAGCATCAAAGGATATGGGGAGAAGGCTGAAAGGAAAATGTGTGTGTGTGTGTGTGTGTGTGTGTGTGTGTGTGTGTGTGTGTGTGTGTGTGTGTGTGTGTGTGTGTGTGTGTGTGTGTGTGTGTGTGTGTGTGTGTGTGTGTGTGTGTGTGCCATAAGCAGAAAGAGTTATGCCCTCCTGTTTATTGTCATCTTTAATTAATGACCCAGTTTTTGTGGAACTGCAGAGCTTCTTATAAATTGGATATGTTATATCAAATCTAAAATTGATGGATAGATAGATAGATATAGGTACATAAATATATTTAAAAGCAATGATAATCATTACCAGTTTTGTTCATTAGAGCAGTGATACCACTGGTTACCATCTCTGTGTGTATGGCTGGCCCACCTCCGTGCTGACAATACCAGTGACTCCACCACTCGGAATCACCTAATAAAGGCTGTAACACCCAGACCCCTCCCCCAGTATGAGGTCTGGACTCGGGACAAGCAACATGAGTGCACATGCAGTTTTAAGCAATTAAAAGCCTGTCATTCTGGCAACTTCTAGTCTTTGAAGTTAATTGATAATGCATCATACTGATTCACAGCAATTCATGATATTTCTCAAGCAATCAAAAAACAAATTGAGGCAGCATTTGTGGGGGTAAAAGGATAGTCAATGTTTCAAGAACAGAAACCACTAGTATAAAGAGATGAGGGTAGGGGAGGGTGCTTGCAAGTGAGACTGAATCTGGCAGGCAATAGGTGGAACCAGGCAAAAAAGGACATGATAGGCAATGGATCCAGTTAAAGGTCGGGTGAGTGGAGATAGAAATGGGGGAGCTGGAAGATGAGGAGAAGGCAACAAAGGAGTGCATATTCTGAAATCTGATAAGGTGATAAGTGGAACTAGATAAGGGAAGGATAATCAGCAGATGCAAGCAGTGGGGGAGAGAATAAAAGGTCCATTTGTTTAAATGTGTGGGTGATTAGCAAATGGAACGAGGTGGGGAAGGAAAAGTAACTGAGTAATGATGGGGGAGTTGGGGTGGGGGTCCAAGAAGCAGAGGTGAAAGCTGGGGTTTGTTTGGAAAGAAGGGGAAAATGAAAGAGCCTGGGTGGATCAGAAGGAGAAAGTAACACAGGAGCAAGGGTTTACCTGAAAATGGAAAGTTGGAAAATTCATTTATCAAACTATTGGACTGTAGCCTGTCTTGGCCAATTATGAGGTATGGTCCTTCTACTTAGTGAGTAGAGAATATTGTGGACTGACTGACTGGAACGGCATGCAACTGTATCTTGGTGATGTAGAATGGGATATTTAGCTTCAAATTTCAGCATCGCCATTCTCTTGTATCCCAGTAATATTTCTAATCCACTTAGAAGGTGAACCTATCTCAATTTGACCAGGTAAAAGAGGAGGAGGAGGAGGTAGAGGAACATGACTGAAGCAACCTTCAAGGGAACATGGACAAAAACTCTGGTGTGGAAGGCCTACATATTGAAAGCTTTCCAGGACATGCTCTGATCTTCATCATTCTGAGAAGAACTGCATCCAGTGGTAAAGTTAACCAAGATTTGAGATTTACTTGTGATGGAGTTCAAGCCACACAGGTGTGGCTTTCTGTAGTGTTGAATGTCCCTGTCAACACGTACCTCTTGGTCTCCTGATCATTTGATGCCATAAGACCATTAAACATAGGAGCAGGATTATGACACTTGGACCATTGAGTCGAACCCCACATTCAATTATGGCTAATTTACTATCTTTTTCAACCCCATTATTGTACCTTCTTCAGTAACTCTTCTTAATCAAGAACCTATTAACTTCTGTCTTAATTATACCCAATGACGGCCTCCAACAATGAATTCATGACAATGAATTCCACAGAGGGTAACCCACATTTTGGCCCTGGGACCTTTGACAAAGAGCCCACACTGGAAACACTGTCTATCCTTCACTTCCAATGGATGGTGTATGACCTGCTGAGTTTCTCCAGCACATTTGTGTATTACAGTGAATTCCATAGATTCACCACCCTCTGGGTACAGAAACTCCTCCTCACCTCTTTTCTAAAGAAATGTTTTTGTATTCTGAAGCTGTTCCCTCTGGTTCTAAATTCCCCTACCATATGAAACACATCTCCACCTCTAGTCTGATGTTTGGTAGATATAGAGCCTTATTTGGGGAGATACATTTTCTCTTCCTTCATGTTCTTCAGGTATATTATCCAATAACATAGAAGTTTTCAAGGAATTGAAGGAGAAGAGAAGATAAAGAAGGTGAAGTAGGATATCAGCATAGATTTTTGGGGGTAGAGATGAGGGAAACTATGGAATGGAGTAACGAGCGAGAATTATTCTGCATCTGAAGAGTAGACCCACTTACAATCTGAGATGCAGGAGGGCTGAAATACAATCAGATTGGACATAAATTTACCAGGCCAGGAAACATGATATGTGGATGAGATCACATTCAGGCAGAAGGAATAAACGGGACAAAAAGATAAAAGAATTTTGATGCAGTAAAACATCAGGAAGCAATAGTCATTAAAGCATTAAGCATTGCTTATCAAGAGGGAAATAGGAAGCAGTAGAAATAGCTGAATGAGAAGTTAGTCTGCTTGTTGTGAAGACGTTTCTTTGAAATCCAATGTTATATCCACCCTTCTGGTACACATCTTTCTGAAATATTGAGGTTTGGGGTTATGTTCAGAATGCATGCAGAATGAGAACCAACATCAAAGTGGTTGAACCAATAATATCTGTGCAGGAAAGGATTAAGCAATATATATTCTAAGGGAGATTCTTCTTGTACTGGGCCAATGGCCAGAATTGCTGCCATACACTCACTGCACCTGTTATTAACTAGCACAAATTAATGGGTGGAACCCTGCTGGGCTCCTGTACCCTGGAGGTGTCTGGCAAAGTGTCATGTGGCCTCAGCAGTGAATATGAATTTAAACCAAAAATCTGAAGCTATTACCCCAATATATTCTGACAGCCAAGGATTTAAAGCTTTTGACTGTCAAATTGGACAATAAAGTTAACAGTTTTTGTATGTTTGTGACATTTGACATTTCCTGAAAATTTGATAAACCAAGATTTTAAAATATTCGAAGAACATATTAAAAAAATCAAAAATGTTAAAATGAAATTGTTTAAAGAACTGATTTTCCCTTCCTTTTTGCAGGCTGAGAATCCCCAATCAATTAGGTTTCCAATCCACTGTCATATTTAATATGTTGTAGCAACAGAGTGGTGATCCCCTAGTACCATGCTGAAAAAAACCAGCAAGACCAGTCTCCCTGTGGTTAGATGCCATGTCACCTTCAGCAAAAGTGCTCAGTGACTTGATCTCTGTCACTCTGTAAGAGCAGCTGCTAGCCCTCGACCTACAGTGACCGAGATCAAGTTGCTCTGCTCCAGGATGCAAAGGCTGAACACCAATGGTTCCCTTCAGAATTGCCAATCATGTTTTGCCCTAAGAATTACACACTAGATGTGAACTTCCTATTTTACTGTAATTGCCCGGTTTTCTACTGCCCACCAAGTATCCCTGTTGTTGGTTCAAAATAACTTCAACAAATTTCCTCAAGAATTTAATCAACTCAACAAGATGTATGCACTGGGGCCTGACAACATCAGCACATTTCACAGCCAATAATGCACATTGGCCCATAGATTTCTATCTATTCCCATACACCAAGAACAGCTATCACTTTATGTTAATTTACCTTTATGGTCTATGAAGAAAGGAGCCTGTATCAAAATGAATTTTTAGTCAATAAAGCACCACTGCCCTTTTGAGCATGCTACAATATTCACCGACTTACTCTATTTAAAACAAGTAAATTGCTTCAAATTCACAATTACCTGCTCTTATCTATTAGTTCAAGAATGCCAGGAATATCCACTCTAGAGTCAGCCGGAGAACTTTTAGTTAATAACCAGATTGAAGAAAATGTTTGTGGTTGTTGAAATCAATCACCTCAGGTCCACGGTTGCATGGCCAGGACTTCCTTAGAATAGTCTTCTTGGATTAACCATTTTTATCAATGTCCTTCCTTCAGTCATTAAAGTCAACCAGCAGGTGGTACTTACTCATAACTGGATGATCTTTAATTCCATTCACGACTCTTTAAAAAAAATAAAATAGACCATTCCTGGACAACATTTAGGCAATGGGCTGAAAAATGAGAAGTGACATTTATGCTATACATATCAGGTAATACTATCCACAGCAAGATAAAGTCTAAGCCCCTACATCATCATTAGGAAATATCCCACCACCAACATCCTGGTGGACCAAACTAACATTGAAGCTGCCCAAGTGAACACTATGGCTATAAGAGAAGGTCAAAGGTTGGATACATTATGGCGAGTGACCCAAATTCTGACATTCCAAAGCCTTTCCAGCTTCTATCAAATGAAAACCAGAAATGTGACGAAGTAATCGTTATTGACCCAGATGAGAGCAGCTCATCCTGGACAAAACAGCCCACTAGAATGGCATCCCATGAACAACCCTCAGCATTCACTCCTCTATTCAGCTTCATCCTTTACTGTGTAAAATCATCATGGTCCAGCCTATTTCAGTAGCAATCCCCAAACCAATGGGCTCTCCCAACAAGAGAGTAGGAGTAGGGGAATATCACCACCAGCAGATTCGCCTCTAATTTGTATACCATGCTGACGTGAAAAAAATTCAAGAAACTACATTCAAGATTCCTTTTATTGTCATGTAATAATACAAAGAAAAATTGTAACATACGTAATATACTTCAACTTTTGCCTGCCATAAGTCAAAGAATCACTATTTGCATTGCATGGCACCCCAAACAATAAGAGAAAGAGGACAAAAAGAGAGTCCCTTCAGAGTGTCTGTGGATTCGCCTCCAGCAGCCCCACTTCTGCAGTTGCAAAGACTCCTGTTCAAACTATCAGCAACCCAAGTTCCACATCCAAACTCCAATGCAATCAGAAAGATTTTCAATGCCCGAGATCATTTGGCAGCCGTCCTTGCCCTCAGCACCTTCTCAAATCCTGGTTACTATACTTGGTTCCCATGAACTAGTCACCGGTAGCCCACAGCTTGGTGTGAGTCCTTCAACCGCAAGTCAACAGCATGCAGGCTGTGTGGGATCTTCAGACACAGAGCTCTGACTAGTCTGCAGCCGTGGTCACCTTCCTCTAAGGTTATCTCTCTGGCTTCTCTCAAGGGTGGGGGAGACCTAATCGGGGTGGGGGGGGGGGGATGGTTGGTAACCCTGTTTCTGGTGCTCTGCGGTGGTCCATTTCACCCCAAAGTCAGGTCAGAAACTTTCATGGTACACTGTCCAGCGCATGAGACGCCATCTTGTGCACAAGCCTCCGTGGTTGCAGGATTTTAAAAAAACACAGTCAGCTCTTTAACAGGCTCTTTAAAGCACGTACGGAGCTGTTAGTATCAGGATTAAGCAGTAGAAACCTGTGGAGAAGAGCTGTGCCTCCCCTCACGCTCTCCCAGGTCTGCACCAGTGGCAGCAGTGCCGTTACAGCAGCTTTAGCAGTTTCTTTTACCATTCTAAATCTCAGTTTTCCATCATTGTCACAAGGTCTATATACTCCCTCCCCAACAGCACTACAGTGATAACTTCAGTAGAAGGACAACAGCAGTTCAAGAAAGTGGCTTAAGGACAAGTAGTAGTGTGTTGATATTTATAGTGATCTCCACATCCCATAAATATAAAATAATAATGAAACGTCTAGATAATAATATGTAATGTGGTGTTTTATCATTTCTAATAAGGACATTTGATTGATACTACTGTTACGCGCCCAGAGGTCCCCAAAACCCAGCAGCAACAGAAATTCACCAAGACAAATGGTTACAAAAACAAAAGTTACTTTTAACTATCTTTAAACTTGAAAACAGGATCAAACTTTAACATGACTATTAACTTAACCTAACTTAACCCCCTTCTAATTCTAAGCACATATAACTATAACTGTTTACAGTGTGAAAACAGGCCATGTCGGCCCTTCAAGTCCACGCCGGTTCACTTGAACAACTCCACTAACTTCCCCCTCCTGCTCTCCGCCCATAACCCTCCAACCGCTCACATCCATGTACACAACCAACTTTCTCTTAAATGACAGAAGGGACCCTGCCGCAACTATCTCTTTTGGAAGATCATTCCATTCTGCCACCACTCTCTGAGTGAAAAAGCATCCTTTAATATTTCACCTAAAGTTTTGCACCTTTACCCTTAACTTATGCCCTCTTGTTCCAACCTCCCCTGTCTTCAGGGGAAAGAGTCTATTTACGTCTACTCTATCTATTCCCTTCATAATTTTAAATACCTCTATCAAATCCCCTCTCAGCCATCTGTTGTATGCAATGTGTATGTAAGTTCAGAAAAGTTATTTGATTCACAGTCCAATCTCACTTCTCACTCCTCCAAGTTCACTAGTATCAGGCAATTCTTATACTGTGCACAGAATTTAACATTTATGAATTTCACCAGGCTTTTCTGCTTGAAAGGTAAATGGTTACCACTCAGGAAGGTTCTTGTCAGTTTTTAGAGAAAGTTTTGTTGCTCATTGGACACCCACAACTGATTCCTTCCGATCAGCCATGTCAGTGTCTTGACGAAGAAACTTGCCCAATCAGGGTTTTCCAGATGATAACCTCTTTCTTTCAGGTCTCCACAGAGTTCCTTTTTGTTTCCCTTATTTCAAGTGAAACATTATACAGCCAGCCATCTCCTCTTGTATGGACCACAAGGGTTTTGACCAGGCTGAATTATGAAAATTAGGAACTCACAAGCTTGCCAGGTTGCCCTGTTCCAGTCCCAGCTGAATTGTAGAACTGATCACCTGATCACTCTCTCTCTCTCTCTCTCAGAGAAAACTACATGACCCTCTTAGAACAGCAAACTACACTCAGACTGCAGCACCAGACCAAATCTTCTGAGTTCAAAAATTTATTGCTTTCCAAAACAATAATCCACAGCATGTCAAATTAACACCTTCTTGTGAAGTCCTTATAGACATTCTTCAAAGTTTTTGCAAAGGCACTCGGACCTGGACTGTCTGGCTTGAGCAGAACTCTGGCATTTTAAAGGAGATCCATTTTGTATCTGTGTGCGACCTAACTAAAAAAACCTGCCACAATTTATCTCCTTTAAAACATATCTATATATAATATAAAATATAACATAATCTGTCACACAACTGATGTAACATCATGCAAAATTGTGTTAACCCTTTGGACTCTGTGTACCTGTTTTCAGGGACAACCAACAAGCACATATACTTCATGTCCCCGCTTTTCGGGGCTGGTTTTATACCGAACCATGAATTGGTTCGCATTGGTATTCATACTGTAGTTTACCCATGGACCTAGTCGGAATATATGTTATGAAAGGTTAAAAATAGCTGGGGTCCAAAGAGTTAATACTCGAATAAATCCTAGTAAGTATGTATCATGTAGGAGGGATTTGATGGATGAGACAGGAGCATAGAATGTGGAACATTACAGCACAGTACAGGCCCTCAACCCATGATGTTGTGCTGACCTATATTTTTAAACCTACCCAACAACCTCACACCTATAACCCTCCAATCTCTTTGCATCTATATGCCTGCCTAAGAGACTTTTCAATGTCCCTAATGTACCACACTCCACCAACACACAGGCAATGCATTCCAGGCACCCCCTACTCTCTGTGTAAAAAAATATCCCTGGCGTGTCCCCTAAACTTTCCTCCCCTCAACTTATACAGATGTTCTCTGGTATTTGCTACTGTAACCCTGGAAAAAAAATGGTTTTGGTTGTCCACCCTATCTATACTTCTCATAATCTTGTAGTCCTCTATTAAGTCACCTCTCATCCTTCTTCGCTCCAAAGAGAAAAGCCCTAGTTCTGTTAGCCTTGCCTCACAAGACACATAATCCTATCCAGGCAACATCCTGGTAAATCTCCTCTGCTCCCTCTCCAAAGCTTCCACCTTCTTCCTGTAATGAAGTGACCAAAATTGAACATAATATTCGCAGTGTGGTCAAACCAGAGTTTCTTAGAGGTGCAACACTCCCCTTCTCCACCAATTACCTCCCGCGTTTGGGACTGTGCTCCTCCCCCCCACCCCTCCCTCCTTACCTTTTTGTTCGGACACCTGCTGACATTTTTCCATACTTTGATGAAGGACTCAAGCCAGAAATGTTGATTATATATCATTATCTTTGCTATATAAAGTACATTGTTTGACCTGCTGAGTTTCTGCAGCATTCAATTTATACTTCAACCATGCTGTCTGCACACTTTAGTGTTTTACTTGCAACATTACTTCACGGTTCTTGAACTCAGTCCCCTGACTAATGAAGGCCAGCATACCATAAGCCTTCTAAACTACCTGATCAGCCCATACTTCAACTTGAAGAGATCTTACAGATTAGGACCTTAAAAGTCCCTTTGTTCTTTCACACTGTCCAGTATCGAGCCAGTAATCAGCAAATTCAATAATCTCCTTTGAGAATTGGGTGTGGTGATTATGCAGAACAGTGTGCTCCCTCACAAGATGACAACGTGGCAGGACACTGGAAGAATTTGAGACACAAATCCAGTGATTTGCATGTTTTAATCAACCATGCCCTTTAGTAATTTGCTTTCTATTGCAATATGTCTCCAATTATGATGGCAGAAAATGTAACTTTGTGGCAATTTGTTCAAAAAGCGTATCAACAATAAAAATAAACATTCCTCTGGAAGGATTCCATGAATAGTTAATGCTTTTGTGGAGAGTTCTGCATACCATCAACAGAGTGATAGTGGTTTTGGAAGATAGTACATTAAAATGAAACACTATGACCTGATTCCCAGCAATTTTATTTTAAGAAAGCTGAGGACAAGGCAAAAAAAAAATGGTTATTGTTATTTTAAATATATTTTAATCACAAAGTGTATATAGGCCTAAAAACTGCATTGTCAAAAATGACATCTCTCTGCTGGAGTGCATTATGATGAACGAGGCTCTGGAATTTCATTTATTTTAGGATGATGCAAAAATTCTGTGTTTGGTATCGTCACTTTGAATTAGCTCACTGATCATTAGAACAACAAATGGAGTGATACTTATTTGTTTCAGTACATCTCATAAATGGCAATGCCATTTCCTTTTAAATTAGTTCTCGCACCAACCCTCTTTTCAATCTTCTTCAGCATGATGCTGAACCAAGCCATGAAAGACCCCAACAATGAAGACGCTGTTTACATCCGGTACCGCACGGATGGCAGTCTCTTCAATCTGAGGCGCCTGCAAGCTCACACCAAGACACAAGAGAAACTTGTCCGTGAACTACTCTTTGCAGATGATGCCGCTTTAGTTGCCCATTCAGAGCCAGCTCTTCAGCGCTTGACGTCCTGCTTTGCGGAAACTGCCAAAATGTTTGGCCTGGAAGTCAGCCTGAAGAAAACTGAGGTCCTCCATCAGCCAGCTCCCCACCATGACTACCAGCCCCCCCACATCTCCATCGGGCACACAAAACTCAAAACGGTCAACCAGTTTACCTATCTCGGCTGCACCATTTCATCAGATGCAAGGATCGACAATGAGATAGACAACAGACTCGCCAAGGCAAATAGCGCCTTTGGAAGACTACACAAAAGAGTCTGGAAAAACAACCAACTGAAAAACCTCACAAAGATAAGCGTATACAGAGCCGTTGTCATACCCACACTCCTGTTCGGCTCCGAATCATGGGTCCTCTACCGGCACCACCTACGGCTCCTAGAACGCTTCCACCAGCGTTGTCTCCGCTCCATCCTCAACATCCATTGGAGCGCTCACACCCCTAACGTCGAGGTACTCGAGATGGCAGAGGTCGACAGCATCGAGTCCACGCTGCTGAAGATCCAGCTGCGCTGGATGGGTCACGTCTCCAGAATGGAGGACTATCGCCTTCCCAAGATCGTATTATATGGCGAGCTCTCCACTGGCCACCGTGACAGAGGTGCACCAAAGAAAAGGTACAAGGACTGCCTAAAGAAATCTCTTGGTGCCTGCCACATTGACCACCGCCAGTGGGCTGATAACGCCTCAAACCGTGCATCTTGGCGCCTCACAGTTTGGCGGGCAGCAGCCTCCTTTGAAGAAGACCGCAGAGCCCACCTCACTGACAAAAGGCAAAGGAGGAAAAACCCAACACCCAACCCCAACCAACCAATTTTCCCTTGCAACCGCTGCAATCGTGTCTGCCTGTCCCGCATCGGACTGGTCAGCCACAAACGAGCCTGCAGCTGACGTGGACTTTTTACCACCTCCATAAATCTTCGTCCGCGAAGCCAAGCCAAAGAAAAGAAAGAAATACTGCTTAACTAGGTTAGGAAGAAGGACAGCTAAAGACAGGCTAAAACGTTACCTTTTATAACTTCATTAATCCATGGGTTGGGAATGTTTCCGGGAAGGCCAGCACTTATTTGCTGTTCATTGTGGTCTTTCGGAAAGCTGTGCTTAATTCATTTGTTGAAATCTGACTGTTGCTGTTTCTCCCATACCTCTGATAGTAAGAACTTAAGGAATTTTGGCCTTAAAAATGTAGAGTAATCTTAATATGTTTCCTCTCTGGATGGTTTGCACCTTGGAGACGAACTTTCAATACATCACATGTTTGAGAGGTTTATTAAAAGATCTGTGGTGTTGTTGGAGTGCCTCTTTAAGAGGGTATCGGTGATGTAGGGGTCGAAAATTTAAGGTGGTTGATTTGGAGCCAATCAATGAGATTGGTTTATCTCAGGTGTTATACTTCTTGGACATTGTTAAAGCTGTATGTACTCAAATAAGTGAACTGTTTCCTACTACACTCCTGTTTTGTGGCTTTAAAGTGGTGAAAGCTGTTATAGATATTCAAAGATGTGTGTGCCTCCAGTTTCTGAATGCCTCTCGTCCAAGAGACATTTGATTTTCCCTTCAAAGGTGATCCCAGAATGATGTTAGTTGGGAATTTGTCAGTGATAATGAACTTTGTTACTCCCCTCGGTCCAAAGAAGCACTAGACTGTGGGTAGAGTAATTTCTTCTCAACCTAGTCCTAAATGACTAACCTTTTATTTTGTCTCCAGTTACTAGATGCCAAATTGCTGGAGCAGATTACCCAGCAATTGTCATCCACAAAGTAGACAGCACCAAGCTCATTGGTGAGTTGATGATCTATTCCACAGTAATCCTTTGACAGCCAATTAGGTTGTATCTTCCCCTCCCAGCTGAACTGCCTGTCCAACAGCCCAAACATTTGAGGATTTTTGTGAATGCATGTGAAAAAAATATCCGTGTGGAATTGATTAGACGGTGATGCTCATCTCTGCAGCAGTTTGGGACTTTAGCATTGCTACGTGATGTATAAACTAGTCGTTTGACATGGAATGATATTTCGAGCTGAAGATTCTCATGATTGTATTGATTTAAAATGATAGTCAGCCCAGAGATTTATTTTCAGGCCTGAGGGCAACTGCTGAGACATTATTTAGTGATAGGTATAATATTCCAAAATGAGTCCTGTCAAGTTCTTCCAGTGCCATATGTGGAAATTAAAGGTTTTTTTTAGGGCAAATGGAAAACAAAAAAGCAGCTTTTCTGGTGCTCCAGCCAAATGCCCACTGTCCAATGCTATCAAACATCATGCATAAATGGATTAAATTGTCCTTCATTTTATTACCAGTCTTCCTCTCCTGCAACTCATTTACTTGGTATTGCAAAGTAATTCAGCATTTGAGGAAGCAATATATTTCTGAGGATACATCTATTAGCGACTCATTCAAAAAAATATGCATGACCATTTCTCCATCCATAATTCCTAGCAAGGAAACAAAATAATTTTAAATTACCTTAATCTGAAGTTCTTTGGTGATTTTATGAGGTTAATATTTTTTATGAATGAAGTAAAAGAAACAATAATTGGCAGAGTGAAGTTTTTAGCTACCAGAATGTTTTTATTTATTCGATCACGGAGTTCCAAGAGAATGAAGTTGCTGGAATCTACAATAATATACAAACTGCAAGAGGAAGAGTGGATTAAGTGACAAGCTGGACTGACGCAGGGGAATGACCTGAAACATTGACGACAGCTTTGCCTTCACAGATGCTGCTCAAACAGCTTGTTTTTCAAATTCAAGTTCAAGTTCAGGTTTATGATCATCTGATTGTACATATACAACCTGACAAAATAGTGTCTCTCCAGATCATGTTTGGCACACAAAAACACACAATGTGCAGTACATAATGATCACATAAACATGTGACAATCAACATGCATGTCTTGAGCTCTTTAGATCACAACAAAATCATAAAAATGAAATAATGCCTTGAGCATATAACTATCTCACTTCCTTACTTGATGTAATTACAAAAGGGACTGAATATACAAGGCTCATGTTTCTTAGAAGATTATCCTTTTGGTGTAATAGGAAGAGATGGACACTTGTTTGAGTTCTGCACTTTACAAACAATGTAGCATGATGTACAATAATGTAGAAATCTCAGGGTGAAGGTTCATAACAAGCTCCCACATGCAGAAAGTATGATAATTATCAGATCAGATAATGATCAAATCATCCATTTTAGAGTTATTGTTTTAAGCACAAAATATAATGTCCATTGGGAGGAGTCACGTGATGGAGTAGTGGCGGGTCAGGGCACTCCAGCCCTCTCCAGAAAAGTTTTTAAAAAATACACAAAACACAAAGGTACGAGAATAAAAATTAAAACAAAGTAAAAATAAAGGTGGGAAGAAAATGGCAGCGAAGAAAGAAAAGTCGAAAGCAATGGGAAGAAGAGAAGAAGAAAGAACGTCGGAAGAAGAAGGTGAAGGCCTTACCTGTCCGAGGAGGCCCGCCGCAGAGAGAGAAGCCCGCTCCCTAAGGTCAGTGGAAGTCCCGAGCTCGGGACTACAAAAATGGCTCGCGGAGCCAAGTAAAAGTGCGCAAAAGCGCATGTGCGAGGAGTCGCGCATGCGCGATGCGCATTAAAAAAACACACTGATGGGAGGGGGGAACAGCTGAGGAGTCGATCTCCACAGCTGAGGATGACAGCTGCAACACAACAGGAAGAGAACACAGAAAACAACGAGAACAAGAAAGAAGAGAGTAAAAAGAAAACAAGGAAACAACAGATGACCAACCCAGAGGAAGAAGAAGAAGAACAAAGAGAAATGGAAGAAGAAGGGAAAGGCAAGACAATGGATATATTTTTTTAAATAATATATGGAATCAGTAAAAGAATGGCAATTACAAGAATTTAGTGAAATAAAAAGAAGAATTAAAAGTGCAGAAGAAAAAATGAATAGAATAGAGATGGTCATGTCAGATATAGGAAAAAGAGTGGACAAGGTGGAAGAATGAGTAACAGCAGTAGAAATGGAAGTAGAGGACTTAAAAGAGAAATTAGAAGAATCTAATAAAAAAGTTAAAGAGACACAAGAGCTGTTAGCTCAGAAGATAGATATAATGGAAAATTATAATAGAAGAAATAATATAAAGATAGTGGGCCTTAAGGAAGATGAAGAAGGCAAGAATATGAGAGATTTTATAAAAGATTGGATCCCCAGGGTCCTAGGAAGACCAGAATTAAAGGAAGAAATGGAAATAGAAAGGGCACATAGAACATTAGCCCCGAAACCACAGCCACAGCAAAAACCAAGATCCATTTTAGTAAAATTCTTAAGATATACCACAAGAGAAAATATATTGGAGAAAGCAATGAAGAAAATAAGAGAAGACGAAAAGCCACTGGAATACAAAGGTCAATTTTTTTTTTCTATCCAGACATAAGTTTTGAACTCCTGAAGAAGAGAAAGGAGTTTAATACAGCAAAAATGATCCTATGGAAAAAAGGATATAAATTTATGCTAAAGTACCCAGCGGTACTTAAAATAGTTATTCCAGGGCAGCAAAACAGACTATTCTC
The DNA here is from genome assembly GCF_036971445.1 of Narcine bancroftii. NCBI lineage: Eukaryota > Metazoa > Chordata > Chondrichthyes > Torpediniformes > Narcinidae > Narcine > Narcine bancroftii. The sequence continues at coordinate 191,755,334 of NC_091474.1, forward strand.
GGATCCGGAGGAAGCACGAAAATTTGCAGAACAACTACAAAACAGGCAGAGAGATGAAGACATGTAACGAGAGTGAAAATGACCACGAACTATATGTATATGTGTATATAGGTGTGTATGTATATATGTGTGTACATGAGTGTATCCATATTTAAAGGAAAATATATAGAGTATAGATAAGAATTAATAAGGGAATGAAAGGGAAGAGAGGAAGTTAGGAGGGAATTAAAAGAGTGACCTTTGTTATATATGAAAATTGAAATCTTTTCTGGGGGGGCTGGGTGGGGAGGAGTTACGGTCACTGCGAAATCAGTTGACGCTTGCGAGTGAATTCGCAAATCCAAATGGAGAGGGGAGATGTGGTTGCCCGACAAGGGATAAAGGGCAACTCAGGAAGGGGAGGGGATAATGGGGTTAAAGAAATTTTAGATAGGAGAATAAGGGAAATGTTTGATGTTTTAGAAATGTTGTCTTATAAAGTGTTCAAAACAAGAAAGCAAAAATGGATAAGAAGGAAAGGTGATGATAAGGAAACGGAAAGGAAAGATAAACAAAGTATGAAATGGCTACGTTGAACTATATGACTTTAAATATTAACGGAATACATAACCAAATCAAAAGGAAGAAACTGCTAAATTTACTGAAAAAAGAAAAAAATGATATAGCATTCGTGCAAGAAACACATTTAATTGAAATGGAGCACAAGAAATTAAAGAGAGATTGGGTAGGACATGTAACAGCAGCGTCATATAATTCAAAAGCTAGAGGAGTAGCTATATTAATCAGTAAAAATGTACCAATTAAAATAGAAGAGGAAATAATAAATCCAGCAGGGAGATATGTAATGATAAAATGTCAGATATATTCGGAGTTTTGGAATTTACTCAATGTATATTCACCTAACGAAGAAGATCAAAAATTTATGCAAGATATTTTTTTGAAGATAGCAGACACACAAGGGAACATACTAATAGGAGGGGATTTCAACCTTAATTTGGATTCAAACATGGATAAAACTGGGAAGAAAATTAACAGAAAGAACAAAGTAACCAAATTTATAATTAAATCGATGCAAGAAATGCAACTTTTGGATATATGGAGGAAAAAACACCCAAAGGAAAAGGAATATTCATATTATTTGGGTAAACATAAAACATACTCAAGAATAGACCTATTCCTGTTATCAGCTCTATTGCAAGACAGAGTAAAAAAAAACAGAATATAAAGCTAGAATATTATCGGACCACTCACCCCTGATATTGACAATAGAGTTAGAGGACATCCCTCCAAGAATGTATAGATGGAGATTAAACTCCATGCTACTTAAAAGACAGGATTTTAGAGAATTCATTGTAAGACAAATTACAATGTACTTTGAAATAAATACGGAATCAGTGAAAGATAAGTTTATACTATGGGACGCAATGAAAGCGTTCATCAGAGGGCAAATAATAAGTTATGTAACCAAGATGAAGAAGGACCACAATCAGGAAACAGAGCAGTTGGAAAGGGAAATAGTAAATATAGAAAAAGAATTAGCAATGAAAGAAGACACAACTAAAAGAAGAGAATTGGCAGATAAAAAAATAAAATATGAAACACTACAAACATATAAGGTGGAGAAGAACATAATGAAGACAAAACAGAAATATTATGAACTAGGAGAAAAAACGCACAAAATTCTAGCATGGCAGCTTAAGACAGAACAAACTAAGAGAATGGTATTGGCATCAAGGAAAAAAAAACAAACAAATCACATATAATCCAACGGAGATTAATGAAAACTTCAGGGAATTCTACGAACAATTATACCAAACTGAAAACGAAGGGAAAGAAGACAAAATAGATGAATTTTTAACTAAAATTGAACTACCAAAATTACAAATAGAGGAACAAAATAAATTAACAGAACCATTTGAAATAGTAGAAATACAAGAGATAATAAAAAAAACTACAGAATAATAAAACACCAGGAGAGGATGGATTCCCAATAGAATTCTATAAAACATTTAAAGATTTATTAATTCCTCCCCTCCTGGAAGTAATCAACCAGATTGATAAAACACAAAGCTTACCAGATTCATGCAAAACAGCAATAATTACAGTAATACCAAAGACAGGGAAAGATCCACTCGCACCAGCATCATATAGACCAATATATTTACTTAACAAAGATTATAAGATAATAGCTAAACTATTAGCAAACAGATTAGCCGACTATGTACCAAAAATAGTAAATCTAGACCAAGCTGGATTTATTAAAATAAGACAAACAACAGACAATATTTGTAAATTTATTAACTTAATTCATGCAGTAGAAGGAAATAAAGCTCCAACAGTAGCGGTTGCTTTAGACGCAGAGAAGGCCTTTTACAGAGTAGAATGGAATTATTTATTCAAAGTACTACAAAAATTCAGTTTACCAGAGAAATATATTAATTGGATTAAAGCATTATATAAGGGGCCATTGGCGAAAGTGACAATAAATGGATATATATCAAAGCAATTTAACTTAAGCAGATCAACAAGGCAGGGATGCCCACTATCGCCCTTATTGTTCGCGTTAGTCACAAACGAGCCTGCAGCTGACGTGGACTTTTTTACCCCCTCCATAAATCTTCGTCCGCGAAGCCAAGCCAAAGAAGAAAGAAGAGCTATAGAACCACTAGAAGAATTGATAAGAACAGAAAATAAAATAAAAGGGATAAAAATAAAAGACAAGGAATATAAAATCAGTTTATTTGCAGATGATGTTATAGTATACTTAACAGAACCAGAAATATCAATAAAAGAATTATATAAGAAATTGAAGGAATATGGAGAAGTGTCGGGATACAAGATTAACGCAAATAAAAGTGAAGCAATGCCAATGAATAATGCGGATTTCTCAAAATATAAGAAAAAATCACCATTCAGATGGCAAATGCAAGCAATATGATACCTAGGTATACAAATAAATAAAAACCTCGGCCATCTATATAAACTCAATTATTATCCACTAATGAAAAAATTACAGGACGACTTAAAGCATTGGAAAGACTTACCACTAACACTAATAGGAAGGATAAACTGTATTAAAATGAACATTTTCCCAAGGATACAATACCTATTTCAGGCATTGCCAATACACTTGATGGAGAAATTCTTCAAGGAGTTAAAGAAAATAATAAGGAAATTTGTATGGAAAGGGGGGAAACCGAGGATAGCACTAGATAAATTAACAGAATGATATAAACAAGGAGGCTTACAACTGCCAAACTTTAAAAATTATTATAGAGCCGCACAATTAAGATACCTATCAGATTTTTATCAAACAAGGGAAAAGCCAGCTTGGACTAGATTAGAACTAGATAAAATAGGGGAGAAGATACCTGAACATATATTATATAAATGGGATGAAAAATTGGTAAAATTCTCCAGTATTACATCATCTGCTCAATATTTGGAAGAAGATTCATGTAGAAATGAATAAAACAAATTAACAATTACCAAAACTATTACTGATGCAAAATCAGTTAATCCCTTTTACAATAGATAACCTTTCCTTTTGAGAATGGGAGAAAAAAGGGATCAAAAGAATAGAAAATTGTTTTTCAGGAAATAAATTACTATCCTTTGAACAAATGAAGGATAAATATAATATAACTCAAGATACAGTGTTGGCATACTACCAACTGAAATCCTACTTGAATGACAAATTGGGAAGCAGTCTGAGGTTACCAGAGGGAAGTAATTTTGAATATGTGATTACAGATACAATGATAATCAAAAAATTTATAACAAATATGTATATTAAACTGCAAGAAAAGGAGAATGAGGAAACAAATGGTAAAACTAAACAAAAATGGGAACAAGATTTAAACATAAAGATAAAGAAGGAAACATGGGATAAGTTATGCTCTGGAACGATGAGAAATACAATAAACACGAGATTACGTATGATACAATATAACTGGATACACAGGCTATACATTACACCTCAAAAGTTAAATAAATGGGACCCAACAGTATCTGACAGATGTTTTCATTGTAAAAAAGAAATGGGAACAACAATTCATGCAATCTGGACGTGTGAGAAAGTGAAAAAATTTTGGGAAGATCTAAACCAGATATTAAATAAAATTACAGAAAGCAATATACCAAAAAACCCAGAGATCTTCCTCCTAAGTAACATAAAAAACAAAGAATTTGGACTTGATTTGGATGGTGCACAAAAAAGATTTGTTAGGATACCTCTAGCCGTAGCAAAAAAATGTATTATATCAGCCTGGAAATTAAAAGATAACTTGAGAATACAACAATAGTATATAGAAATGAATAAATGTATTCCATTAGAAAAAATAACATATAATTTAAGAAATAACATCACAATATTTGAACAAATATGGGAGCCATACATGAAACATAATAGAGAAAACATACCGGGGACATCTCCCACCTAAAATGACAGAAGGAGAAGGAAATGAAAAGAATTGACTCAGTGGAATTTCTTGTTTATTTTTATTGAGTGACAAAATTGTTTGACTGGTTTAATGTATCTTAGATGCTGTACTTTAAATGAATGGGAGGGGAGGTAGGGAAGGTGGGATGGGAGGGGGGGGGAGAAAACGACACTGTATATATTTGAAAAGGAAAATGTATGTATCTTGAACAATGTGGTTTATGGTGTGAAAAATAAAAAAATTAATAAAAAAAAATAAAATGTCCATTGCAGCAGAAGGCTGGAAAATTATTGTGGGTTTTTTTAATGTAGATCGACGAGGAACAGCAGTACTTCCCATGCCAATATTCTATTCCTCCCCTCCTTTCTCCTCTACCTTCCTCCTGCCCTGAAACTAACAGCAGGCCAGCAGCATGGAGATATGCAAAATCATAGAAATGCTGCAGGAACTCAACAGGTCTCACAGCGTCCTTAGGAGGTAAAGGTATATTACTTTAAAGAGGAAGGGCTCAGACCCAAAACGTTGGTAATATATCTTTACCTCCTACAGTGCTGGCAGCTCACTCCAATCTTAAAGTGTGATGCAAGCCCAACCAAGATGTTGGCTGGAATGAAAGAATTCAATTATGAGAGATTGGAGAAGCTGGGTCTTCCTCAGGCAGGGGAGGTTAAGAAATATATAAAATTATGTTGGCTGTAGACTACAGAAAGCCCCTTCTCATATCAGAGGTAGATAAAACCTGCACTTAAGGGTGTTGGCTTTACCCCGTCAGAATTATTCTATTGCAAAGATACAAGGGAAGAAAGAAGAAAGTGATTCTATTATAGAGAGGCAAAGTAGTGGCTCTATCTTTAATTGACTTCAAGGCAAGCATTGTTGGAAAACTGAACTAATATTTCTAATGTGTATTCTAATAAATACCATTGCTTCAGTACATGAGAACAAAGTAATAGTAGTCTATTCAGCTGCTCGATGCTGATCTATATCTCATCTGTTCCTTTACTCCATATGGAGGTTCCATATCCTTGTTTGCCACAGGTTTAGAGGGATATGGCTAAACACAGGTGAGGGACTAACTTATATGGACAATTTAGACAGCATAGATATGTTGGGCTGAAGGGCCTGTATTGGTGCTGTAAAACTCTATGACTCTAAAATTCTATCAAGCACTGATTTTAAATTGAGCTATAGTCTGTAACACCTTGTGTAAACAGACTTTGAGTTTTTACCATGTTTTGAATGAGGAAATATTTCCTAATCTCTCTTGAAAGTCTGGCTTTAGATTCTCTCCAATGTTTTATCAATCAGCCATTCCAATATCTTAAAATAAAGAAAAATATCAAATCCTTTAATTACCCATATTTTTGAGAATTCTTAACTAGTTTATTGATTCTCTCTTGATCACCTTTGCAGAGTCCTGGTCAATAACCTACCAAAAACTCTTTCCTTCCAATCACCAAGAATAACATGTGCTGGAAGGTGCATTGTCTGCTGCTCAAAATAATTCAGCGAAGGTTTAACTGGAACTTTGTGCAGCTCCAGCTTGAATGAGGGAATTCAAATCTGCTTTAAACTTACCAGATGGATAATGCTAAATATATCTCATATAATACTTCACTAATGCTCATCTGATGAGGAAAGAAATTAGAGCAGTGTCTGTGCTGTCTTAATTGGCAATCAAAGAAAGAACTCAAGGGTGACCAAAGAAATTTTACCTGCCCAAAATAATGTAATTCTTTAAAAGCATTTCAAATGAGCACACCAGGAGATTTAAAAAATGACTCACATTTTCACAACCCCAAGAGATGTCAATGTATCTTTGAATTACGCTGTCCAATTTATCCCCTCACTCCTGAGGGCTGTGCTGTCCATGACATTTGGTCCAGTGGGATTCCCTCCATATATTCATCACAGTACAGGCCCTTCAGCCCACAAAGTTATGCCTTAGAAATGACTAGGCTTAGCCATAGCCCACTATTTTTAAGCTTCATGTACCTATCTAAAAGTCTCGTATCCACCTCCATCACCATTGCCAGAAGCCCATTCCATGCACTGACCACTCTCTGCATAAAAAAAAATTACCCCTGACATCCCACTGTACCTACACACCAGCACCTTAAACCTGCGTCCTCTTGTGGCATCTATTTCGGCCCTGGGAGAAAAGCCTCTGACTTTCCGCATAATCAATGCCTCTCATCATCTTATACATCTCTATCAGATCACCCAAGGAGAAAAGGCCGAGTTCACTTAACCTGTTTTCATTAGGCATAATCCCTAATCCAGGCAACATCCTTGTAAATCTCCTCTGCACCCATTCTATGGCTTCCACATCCTTCCAATAGTGAGATGACCAGAACTGAGCACAGTACTCCAATTGGGGTCTGACCAGGGTCCTATATAGCTGCAACATTACCTCCCTGCTCCTAGTTTCAATTCCACAATTAATGAAGGCCAATACACTGTATGCCTTATTAACCACAAAGTCAACCTGTGCAGCTGCTTTGAGTGTCCTATCTACTTGGACCCTAAGATCCCTCTGATCCTCCACACTGCCAAAAGTCTTGCCATTAATACTATATTCTGTCATCGTATTTGACCTACCAAAATGAACCACTTCACACTTATCTGGGTTGAACTCCATCTGCCGCTACTCAACCCAGTTTTGCATCTTATCGTGCTGTAACCTCTGACAGCCCTCCACACTATCCACAACACCCCCAACCCTTATGTCATCAGCAACTTACTAAGTTATCCCTCCAATTCCTCATCCAGGTAATTTGTAAATATCACAAAGATTAAGGGTCCCAGAACAGATTCTTGAGGCACACCACTGGTCACCAACCTCCTTGCAGAATATGACCCATCTACAACCACTCTTTGCCTTCTGTGGGCAAGCCAATTCTAGATCCACAAAGATTTGGGAAGACCATGGCTCATCATTACCAAAGGCTGGCAATGCAGTTGCCAATGCAGTTTCCCTGTGTGCTTGAGCAAATTGAGTCTTGGTGCAGCCCTCCTGACACCAGAGGAATGACTCACACTTCACACCATGATCCCCACTCATCACCTCAGATTAATGACAAGAATATTCAAAAAGCAGATTGCTGAATCACCACCCTAGCTCAATGTGTAATCTTTCTCCTTGATATTCAAAGTCCTTCCCCCCAGAATGGATCTAGTCAACAGGACAAGCAGTAAGTTCTTCACCCTACCTCTCCTGCACCCTGGAAACAATATCCCTCCTACAATACACAGATATGTCATTTTTGCATATTTTGGAGCCTGAGCTCCAAGACATTCAGAGATAGGACACACTTTCAACTAAATGTTAATAATACATATGTCCTTTATCAATCTGAATTCAGTGCCACACATCACACCCCAACAATGAAGGTTCACAGCAAGACCCTGAGAAATATATGGACCACTTCCCATATATTGATTCTTTCTAATACCTCAATACTGCAAAAGGTCATGGACCCAGCTGAGCGCATCACAGCCAAAACTCTCCCACCATCAAGAAATGTACATGGAATGTTGCTTTCTGCTGCCACATAACTCGTACCACCAGGATCAGGAACAGTTGCTGCCCCTCCACTATCTGACTCTGAAGCAACAAATTCAATCAGCGACATATTCAAGGACCCTTACCTTGTATCTTATTTATTACTGAATGTTAATTTATTTTTGTCTGTATTGCACATTTCTTTCTTTGTTTACATTTCTCTCCTTTGTTATTATATATTTTCTCGAGGAAAGTTTTTCTGCATTACCAATAAGTAGAAATTCTGCTCAGCCCACAGAAAAGGAATCTCAGTGCTGTATGTTATGTACTATGACAATACTGTAAATCTGAAATCTTAAATATTGGGAGCCAACTCATCATTTTTTGTCAGTGCATCTGCATGTCCATTGGCAACCTGAGGAAACAATTGCTCAAGGATCAAAACCCGAAACTCTAGCAGGTTAATCTTGTTTTCCGGCATGTTTCTGAAAAATGGTCTACTTACAGCAGCCACCTCAGAACACTTGAGAGGCACAACGAATGCTGTCTCCACAAAAAGAAATCCATGCACATTTTCTGGATTAGCAGACCAACATCATTATCTTTTCATGGGCTAACATCCCTAGTCTTCAGGCTCTACTTCCATTCAGTCAATTTTGATAGGACATCACTTATGTGCCCAATCATAGATTTATTAAAAAATCTAAAATTATTAAAATATTTCCAAGGCCAGGGAGCATCTTTAAAATGAAAAATAGTTAATGTTTCAGATATGTGACCTTTTGTCAGAACTGGGAAAGAGATAAGCAAGTTAATTGTGATAGCAGGGAAGGCAGGGGACGTTGATAAGTAGAACAAAGGGGATTTTGCTTTTTGGGTTAAATTGAATGGTATAATGAGATGGGTAAGGTGCAGTTATGATCAGGTTAAACTTGCTTGTCTGTGAATGTTTGGAAGGGTAACAGATTATCCTAAGAAGACAAGAAATTACACTGGGGTAGCATAGTTCACGAAGCGGTTAGTGCAACACAATTACAGTGACATTGACTGGGGTTCGAACACAACTTTGTATGTTGCATGCTTTCCCCGTGTCTACATGGGTTTCCTCCAGTTGCTCTGGTTTCCTCCCACCATTCAGAAAACATAACATCCCGGGGAATGTAGGTCAATTGACTGTAATTGGACAGCATGGGCTCATAGGCTGAAATGGCCGGTTACCATGCTGTATGTCTAGATTTAAATTACTCGTGGCCTTTGTCCCTAACCCCTCAAAAATGAAGAAGGAGCTTTCAGGACGACATCGACCGTCTTGAGCTTATTCATTGGGATCACTCAGAAGTCGAGTGAAAATATCAGAAAAAGAGCAAAATACTCAGCCACTCATCTTGACTAGAACCTCCTACCCAATGTGGTCCAGCATCAGCCTCATCGGACACCTCAAAATCTACAGAGTAGGAGTTGAAGAGTGTCTTCAAAAATCGATAGCCTTAGCTGTAGCAAAAAAATGTATTATGTCAACCTGGAAATTAGAAGATAGCCTGAGAATACAGCAATGGTACATAGAAATGAATAAATGTATTCCATTGGAAAAAATAACATATAATTTAAGAAATAACAACACAGTATTCGAACAAATTCGGAAACACAATAGAGAAGTCCTACCGTGGACCTCCACCACCTAAAATGACAGAAGGAGAAGAAGATGAAATGAACTGACCCAGTGTGTAAAAGTAGATGACACAAATTTCTTGTTTATTTTCATTGTGTGTTGACATTGTTTAATGGGTTTAATGTATCATATATGTTGAACGTTGAGTGGGTGGGGAGGGGGGATGAAGGAGGGAGGGAAGGGAGGGGGGAAAAGGGGAGAAAATGACACTGTGTATATTTAAGAGGGAAATGTTTGTGTATATTTTGATCAGTATGGTTCATAGTGTGAAAAAGAAAAAAAAGTTTTTTTAAATCACGACCACCGAAGAACGGGATGAACTTTTTTGATATATAGTCAGTGTCATAATGCAGGAAATAGAGCAATTTCTGGACAGTAATTTCCCATAAAGAGCAATTGAAGAAGGCTTCAATATTCATTTAATAAACATTGATTCAAGTATATGTTTTGGATGGAATAACTTCCCTGTACATTTTCAGAGTGTCATAATATCTGCTAAGCACACTCAGGGGGGGTTCTAAAAGAAGATTATAAATCTTTGGAGCGGAAGCATTAAAAATATCTTTGGCTTGTGTCAGAATATATATTACTTCTGTTACTCACAGTGTTTGGTTTCCAGATAGTAAGAAAGTACCCATGTTTGTCAAACTCTGTCCCTGCTATTAGTTTCCACTTAGGAGCAGTGTTGCATGAACATCATTGTTCCCAGGCTGTTTGACTACCTCTTTCAACAAAGAAAATTGAAGAATGGTTGTCAGGCAAGTGGACAAGGGGAAAAAAAATAACTGATGTGTAAAGGTTTCATATCCAAAAGCTGCGACCAGACAGAATCTGCTGGTAATGATTGATTGTCAGTAATGTAACAGTTCACTGGCATCGCCCGTGTCTCTGCATAAGCCATGAGTCTGTCAGGCCACAGCAAGAGATTTGTAGCAGGAATGTCAACAGCCACACATTTTGTAGGGAAGAAAAAGTATTGCAAACCGTAATCCAACCATGTCTGCCAGTAAACATGTTTTCCCATTTAACCAAATGACCAGATTGTAATTGCTAACAGATTGGTTATGAGGCAACCTTTGTAATTGCAGCACCGTAGAAATAAGATTTCATAAATTCAATGATTTATGCATACAGCTGTGATACCTATATTATACATTTCCTGAATGGATAATGCTCATCCTATATGCCCAAAAGGGAAAATAGACTGGTATTGAGGCCAAAGCACCTCACAGGTGCCAGAAATCTACTCACTATGCTATTGCAGGAGACATGGCAGTCAAATTGCACACAGCAAAGAATGACCAGATTATCCACTTGAAATGTGACCGATGGAGAAATATTTGTCATAATATCATGAAAACTCCCCATTTTCTTGTTTATGGGTATGATTTCCTTAAGAGGACTGATCAGGCTTTGGTTTAATATTCAGTTGAATGCACAACCTTCTGTTCCAGAGTGTGTCCATTGACTTATGCCTGACAGAGTGGAATTGGTTTGGAAAGGAACGTAAAAATGAAATATGCAGTGTGTACAGCTGATCCATATCATATATCATATAAGATGTTTCACAACTTCAAATTGCTCAATTTTGTGATCAAATCAAAATGTTTTCAATTCTCTTTTTTCAAATGTTGTACAATGTATAAATTACTGATGGGTGGAAAATTTTGCTGGGGAGAATATTAATATGGTTATACTTTCTTAATTCAAGGCCAATATGGAGAGAAATTTTCAAAGGCCTTCTGCATTTTGAGTTGGCTACTTTAGATAATGGACTGGATGAGCTGAGATTCTTCCTGAAAATCCAAATGTTACGGTTTTTACATTTTTTCTTCATGTTTTAGGCAGTCCTTTTAGATTTTAGATGACTTGCATCCATTCTTAGTTCAGAAGTGTCTGAAAAGGTCAATATGGGATCACGACACGTGGGGAAAGAACTGCTTGGTGGATGACGCTGCTTCTAATGTTTATACTAGGCATCTGTATACTCCCAATGAATAGAGTAATGTTTCTAAGTGCCATCCCAAATGCTCCTTTCTCCATTTTAAGTTTCCATAGGCCAGGGATTCCCATAACTAAGTAGAAATGTTGCATTCTTTCAAGGATGCTTTAAGAACTTCCTTGAATGTTTGTCCTTTGTCCACCAGGCTGAATCTTTCAATGCTAGAATAGACCATCCAATTTAGGAGTCTGGTGTCAGGCATGCAAATTACTTGCTGTGCCCAACAGAGTTATCTGGATATAATTAGGAGCTCAGTATCAGGGAGAGGGCACTGATGTTAGTTTGCTTATCCTGTCAGTGGAATTGGATGATTTAGCTAAGATGGCACTGGTGTTTTATGTTTTTCCAGTGCTTTGAGGAGCTTGCTGCAGATAACCCATGTCTAACGAACATGTAGGGAGGTGGGGATCATTACTGTGTGGTGGGCCATGATTGGATTTACAAACTTCATATTTAGCCACACCTCATATTCTGTCTGTGTCTGTGCTCCCTCTAACCAGAGGACATTAACATACTTCTCCAGTTTCAGTAAGTTCATCCATCCACCCCTCTCATTCCTCACCCCTATGTCTTTTTTCCACCAGCACCCCTCCGCTTATTTCTCTTTCCCCATCCCTCTTGTCTCCTTTCTTCCAGCTCCGCATTCATAGAGCTTCCCTCCTCCCTTATCAGTTCTCACTTTTTCTCCCCTGCCTCCATCCTTGTCCATCTTTGGCCTCTTGGCTGTTGATCTATGTTCCTCCCGCACCCCTTCTTCCCTCCTTCCCCTACCTTTCTATTCGGACAACTGTCTGCTTTTTGCTCATAACTTGATGAAGGGCCCAGGCCCAAAATGTTCATTAAATATTTTTGCTTCCAATGGAGGCTATGGGTCCTGCTGATTTCTCCAGCACACTTGTGTATTTACTGCAATCACAGCATCTGAAGACTTTCTTGTAAATGAAGAAAGCAAAAGAAAATGGCATGTTCCTGTCAAAATTAATTTGCTTTAATTTAATGCTTTGAATTATAAATATTTTTGGTCAATGCCTTTAGAGCACCAGCGATCAGGACTGGATCTGGGTTTGAATCCCACGTGGGTATGAATCCCACGCCATTTGTAAGGAGTTTGTACATTCTCCCCATGTCTGCATGAGTCTGATATAGCCTGAACAAAGGCACATGGAACTGGCTTGATCAACATGGATAAGTTGGGCCAAAGAGCCTGTTTCTGCACAGCAAAGAATGACCAGATTATGACTCTCATATTATTTACCAAACCATACATGCATTGTCAAACCGCATAAGTCATTTAGTAACCAAAGGCTTTTTTTCTGGCCTTTTAACACAGTCGGTCCAGGTCAGCAGCAGAAACTCGAGCATAATCACACTGAGCATGGAGCACCTCAGGGCTGTGGACTCAGCCCACTCCTGTACTCGCTACTGACCCATGCGAGATTCAGTCAAACAGAGTCATCAAGTTTGTAGATGACACCACAGTAGTTGGCTTCATCAGCAACAATGATGTCGCACATCAGAGAAGAGGTGGAAAATCTTGTGTTACGTGGTGAGAATAACAAATTGAGTCTCAATGTGGTTAAGACAAAGCAGTTGATTATGGACCAAGAGTACAAAGATTGACCATCGTCCACTACGCATCAATAACTCTGTAATGGCGAGAGAAGAGAGCACCAGGTTCTTTGGAGTCCACTTAAAAAGTGACCTATCCTGCTCATTTGTCAGGAAAATGTGACAAAACTGCACTTCCTGAGAAGACCAAGGCTACCAGCCACAATCCTGTCGACTTTCTACAGGAGCTCTATCGATCGCATCATGGCCAGCAGCATCCCAGTGTGGTATGGTTGCTGTGGAGCATCAGATCAGAAGTCAATCCACAGGACCATATGAATGGCAGAGATGATCACCGGAGTCTCCATCCATCAATGGGATTTTGCCTAAAGACAACTTGCAAAATTTGTGAGAGCCCTTCCCACCCCACACTCAATATCTTTCAACTACTCCTGTTGGGAATATCAGAGGCAGAACCACCAGGCTGAGAAACAGCTTCTTCCTACGGGCAATAAGAATGCTAAACGACTGATGAAGTGTTCATACAAATTATCCATGACTGAATTATTTAATTAATAATTATTATTATTTATTTTAATATTTGTATATAAGTACTGTGCATATGTATCATTTGTCTGTATGTGTGCTATATATGTATGTATGTTTACAGTGCATTGCACTGAGGACAGGAGAACTTGTTTCATCAGGTTGTACTTGTACAATCAGATGATAAATGAACTTGAACTTGAATTTAACAGATTAAAGGAAAGAATCTGTCATCCTGCTGTGAGCTGAATTTTTGTTGCACTCTCTAAGGCACACCAAGTGTGTTGCATCTTCCAATACCACCCTGGGTTAACATTTTAGTGATGTACAACAAGAGTGATGTATTGTAGTCAAAATCAGTTCAACATCAGTTCTAGACCTATTTTACTCGATCCCTGCACCTGCCAACTTGCTTCTTTAACTTATAGTTACAAATATTTCTTTGCCATTTCTTTTGGAAAATCATATTTTATTTCCTAAATGTATGTCTATACATTGGTTTTAAAGAATGTTGCATTTGAATTTGTTAGCTTTTCACTTAGGAAATAAAAAAGACCGTGTAGCTGCTCCAGACTTAACTTGGATCTTGTAATACTACACCTTTGACAAAATAAAAGGAAACAAACACCCAAAATGTTTCTGTCTGTTCCTTTTTGTTCTTCACTCATCTCCTGGAACGACAAAACCTTAAGACCAACTCTACTGGATGGCATGATGGCTCAGCAGAGGATTTTATAGATGTATGTGGGATGGTCACTTGGGTTAGCTGAATGGGCTGTATGATTCCATGACTCTATCTATGTCCAAGATGAGTTTGATGTATGTTGATCTGTTCAAGAATGGGAACATGGAATTTTGCCACCAGATGAAATATTCATTCAGTTCGAGCTGAGATAGAGTAACCTTCACATTAGATAATAATATTCAACCCACAATCTCAACATCCCATATAACCATAACCATATAACCATTTACAGAGCGGAAACAGGCCATGTTGGCCTTTCGAGTCCGCACCGGTTCACTGATTTTGTGCGCCCTCTTCAGGCATTGGTCCAGTAGATCTTCATTCAATAACGATGGGCGAATTCAATGTAGGTGGAGCAAAGCCCCCTTCAGTAACCTCACTTGCTGACTTTTCCAAAACGACTGCACAAAACTGGCTGCAAGCTCTGTCATCTTTATCTCAAATTATTCCTAGTCTTCAAGTGGAACGTAATAGTCTTGTGAATAGCGCTTAGAAATTGACAGGAAATAATACTGCTGAAGAAATTTTTCATTTCAAAGGCAGTAACATCAAGAACTCTTTGCCGGCAAAAACATGAATGACAAAACAAATAAGAAAAATGTACAAAACACATTATTTTCACTCAGTCAGGGGAAACAGAGTTAATGTTTCAGGTCAAAAATCTTCCATCAGAACAGGGAAAGAGTAGAAAGATTTAAGTGGCAGAGATGGTGAGGGAGGGATGGAGATGGGAGTGAATGAAGGTTTCAGGATGAGGCCGGGCTTAGTCTGGCAAAAGCTGTAGATGAGATCATCTAGTTAAAAGACTAATGAGGGAGTTATTCAGAGAAAATAGGAACAAAGGAAGATTTAAAAAAAGCTTTGTAATGCAAAGATACAGAATAAAACAGGAAGTTTATCATTTTAAGTACATCTTCTGATCATATTGAATTCACAACCTACACATATCCTTAGATTATGAAGGTTGAATTGTAGGTAGTAAATTGTGGCCTCCCCCAACATGCAGTAAGTAGTTCATGTTACAGTATATTACTTTCTTATTATTTCACTTCTAACCATTGATAGTCTTGCAGTGTCTCAATAAATCAATAAAAGGCAATTCAGTAATAACAGAATTAAGTCTTCAACAATATGTATCCTTACTGTGACATCCTCCCAAACAACCTGTCTCTGGAACTTCCTACACAAGTGGTTGAAGTTCAAGCTGTAATTTATCACATGACACAACCCTTTTTCTGGATGCGAGAACTGTGACAAAACAATATGACATAAAAGGTGAAGCATACATAAACAAATATCATAGGTAATTTTTCCAATTTAATATCATCAAAAGTACTCACCAATCTTCCTGATGTACTTGTTCACAGGATAAGCAAATGTCATGGCCACACAGTTCCTGTGTTGACAAAGTCCCATTTGCTCACTAACGGGAGCTTCTCACATGTTGTGTGACTTGACGAATTTGCTAAATGATCTGGCAGCTCAAAACTGTAAATGGCATCTCATCATTCAC
The DNA here is from genome assembly GCF_036971445.1 of Narcine bancroftii. Lineage (NCBI taxonomy): Eukaryota > Metazoa > Chordata > Chondrichthyes > Torpediniformes > Narcinidae > Narcine > Narcine bancroftii. The sequence goes on from NC_091474.1 coordinate 191,771,304, forward strand.
AGCAGAGATGCACCTCACCACAATCTGTAACCTCATGGCCCCACCATATCCTTCAGTCTACTATTGCTTGTAACACAAGGGATCAACCGAAGTTCATTGAGAAATTCAGGCCTTACTAGAGGCAATACAAGACATACTTAAACAATGAAACTGCAGCACTGAAACATGTAATCCAAATGTAAAAGATAGAATCAAGCAGCCCTGCAACCAACAGAGCAGTTTAATACATTACTAAGCCTGTCACATCTAGGTGTAAGTGATGCAGGATAATTTAACCAGCCAATGAAAGGAGCAAGATGCAAAGATTCAAAAATGGCATGGATGAGCAGGTGAGTGTATAAATCAAGGTTGAAGAACTCACAACCATGCTCAAATGGAAGTGCATAGGGAATGACCCATCACCTCCTTCTCCTGTGATTCTCTCCATCAGAGAACCCAGATTATATTGCATACATAATTACATTCAGTATGGGTAATGTCAAGAAAACTGATAGTGCTGGTTCCTTCAAAGGCTGTGGGACTAGCCAGCATCCTATCTTTCATACTTAAGATTTGTATCAAAGAACTAAAGGATCAAGAGATGCTGGAAGCAGATGCTGGAATTAGGAACAAAATAAAACAATCTGCTGGAAGAACTCAGTGAGTTGGGCAACATAGTGGAGGGAAAGAGACAGTCGATGGTTCAATTTGAGTCTTGACGTCAGGATTGAGTGTCAAACAGGAGATAGTCAGCATAAAGAGTTGAGGGGGTAGGTGAGGCAAGAGTTGACCAAGATCCATGGGTGAATGCAGGTGAGGGGGGGGGGGGAGGTTGAAGAGCAGATGGAGCCCATCTGTTTGGAGTGAAACATTGTTAAATACTGCACACTGCAACTCTTGGTAACCCAGGCCCCCTCAGTTCCTTTCTCTCTCATGATCCACCCAGGTTCTTTTGCACACTCCTTTCATTCTAACATACGCACTCCCTGTTCCTATTTCTGAGTTTCTTTCCTCATCCCTGCCTGGCTCCATCTGCCCATCACCCACACATTCCTCCCACTCATTCCACTGTCCCCTTCCCACTACTGTTCCCATCTGCCCACAGATCTTTCCTCATCTGGTTCCATTAACCTCCTTCCTTTCAGATTCCATAACCTCCTTGCTTCCACCAGTGATTATCTCCCAGACATTTTCACCACTCCAGATATCCATTCCCACCTAGCCCATCAACCCTGCCTCACCTAGATCGTCTATTGCTTGTTATCTCCTGCCTCACCAATCCTCCAAACCCCTTTACATCGGCTGACTCCTGTACATTCTGTCCTGATGCAAGAATTCAACCAAAATATCAACTGAATATTTTCTTAAACAATGCTGCCTGCTCCTCTGAGTTCCCACAGAGGTTTGTTTCTTGCACTGAAAAACTAATTGCTTCTCCAACCAACCTGTTCCAGACCATTTCAAGCCCTGGCTTATACCCAATAATCTAGAAAATTATTCTGTTTAAGTCAAAACACAATGCTGGAGAAACTCACCAGGTCAAACAGTGTACTTTATATTGCAAAGATAAAGATACAGAATTAACATTTCGGGTGTGACTCCCTCATCAATGTATCTTGCTGAAGTGACATAACCAGTCACCTTCCACCATCATCCTTCTCCACCTGGCAGAACTTGACCACCTCATTTTTACTTTGCACGTCCAATCCCTTTGTACGTCCATCACTCTTCCAGAAGATACAATTAGTGTAGCAGTTACTGCAACACTGTTACATTGCCAGCAGTTAGAACCAGGGTTTGCATCCCGCGCTGTCTGTAAGGAGTTTGTATGTTCTCTTGTGTCTGCATGGGTTTTTCACGGGGATTCCAGTTTCCTCCCACCATTCAAAAAACATACAGGATATGTAGATCAATTGGGTGTAATTGGGTGGCATGTGCTCATGGGCCAAAAGGGCCTGTAACAATACTGTATGTCAAAATTAAATTATAAAGTTTCAAAGCCCTTAGTTTTTTTCTTGACAAGAAACCTAACCAATCACCCTCCACCACTACACTGCTACATCTGCCAGAATTTATCTCACTGAAGGGATCTAGCCTAAAACATTGGTGTTCAGATTTCAGATTTATTGTCAGAGTACAAACATGATGTCACATACAACCCTGAGATTCTTTGTCTGCAGGTGAGGCAGAATTACCACTTATTAGTAATGCAAGAAAAAAGCTGTTCACAATATATAAACAAATAAAGAAATATAAACAAACTGCAATTCAGAGAAGGGAAAAAAATCAATAAAGTGCAAAATTAAGGATCCTTAAATTAGTCCCTGATTGAGTTTGTTGTTGAGGAGTCTGATGGTGGCGGGGTAGCAGTGTTCCTGAACCTGGTAGTCCATTTCTTGTAGAACCTATACCTCTTTCCTGATGGCAGAAGTGAGAACAGAGGATATGGTGTGAATCCTTGATAAATGCTGCTGATCTCCAATGCCACCATCCCCTATAGATGTTCTCAATGGTGGGGAGGGTTTTGCCTGTGATGTCCTGAGTTGTGTCCACTACCTTTTGCAGGGCATTTTGCTCAGAGGAAATGGGTTGGTGTGTCCCCATACCAGAATGTGATGTAGCCAGTCAGTACACTTTCCACCACATCTATAGAAATTTGCCAGGGTTTCCAATGTTATACCAAACCTCCACAGACTCCTGAGGAATTAGAGGAGCTGGTGTGCTTTCTTCACGATGCCATTAGGGTATTGGTTCAAGGAAATATCCTCTGAGATAGTGACTCCCAAGAACTTAAATTTGTTCACCCTCTCCACCTCTGGTTTCCCAGTGATTACTGGATCATACACCTCTGGTTCTCCCTTCCTGAAGTCAACAATCAGCTCCTTGGTTTTGGTGACATTGAGTGTGAGGTTGTTGTTGGTGCACCATTCAGCTAAGTTTTCAATCTCCCTCCAGTATGCTGATGCAACCCACTACCGTCGTATCGTCAGTGAATTTGCAGATGGTGCTGTTGTTGCACAGAGCCACACAGACATGTGTGAGCAGTGGGCTAAGAAAAGAGCCCTGTGGTGCTCTGGTACTGATGGAGATTGTGGAGGAGATGTTCTTACTGATTGTGGTCTGGAGGTGAGAAAATCAAGGATCTAATTATACAGTGGTGTTTTGAGTCCCAGATCTTGGAGTTTGTTGATCAATTTTGAGGCAGTGATGATGATGTTAATCAACAAATAGCATCCTAATGTATGCATCCTTGCTGTTCAGGTGTTCCAGGGCTTTGTGTAGAGCCAGTGATATAGCATCCACCATAGATCAATCCAGTTAATGACTGCTTAATCAACTCAGTGCTCAAGCATCAACACATTGATGGAAAGTATTATTGACAACATTATAAAGCTGGACTTCCTCTCCAAAAATCTGCTCATTGATCCCAGTTTGAATTTCATCAGGCCCACTCTATTTTAGTCTTATTTCAAATGGAGAAATGAGTGAATTCCAGGCATCAATGTTGCTTCTAATCGAGTGTGGCATCAAGGCAACCTGATAAAAGGGGGAATAACACCCCAATGGCTGGAGTAATACCATGCACATTGCAGTGAACTGGGATTCACTGGTAGGGTGATGTGCTGAAGGATGGCCCAACCTCCCGGGTCTGCTCCCATCTGTTCACATATAACCCAGGTTTCCCTCCCAAACCCAGAACCCTTCTCAAGACTACTGTGAAACCCCTACATATAGTTATAAGCTAATAAAAATATTTGTTCTCCCTCCAGTCATGAGAGCTTTTATTCTCTCTACAATTTTATTAGGTTATTCCCGAACAATGGAAGCGCTACTCAAGCCAGGTATACTGCTGATAGACCCTCTGTCCCATGATGCAGCTGAAGAGTTCATGCACTGACTAGACCGCTTCCAGGGCTACATGAATATGACCAGAGATGTCTTCCACACTGATGAACTCAGGAGGTCTGCACTCGTTTGGAGGATAGGAACGAAAGGGAATGCAGTCATCAGGGAGTTCACTACATATGACGTTGCCATCGAGGCGTTGAAGGCTCAGTACCTGAAGTTGCAAAATGAGGTCGTAACGAGGCAACGACTTGCTCTATCACCAGCAGTCAGGAGAGACCATTGATGACTACCTGCTGGATCTGTGGATGCTTGCCAAGAAGTGCAGGTATATAGCAGCTATGGGTCTCGTTCATGAGGAAGAACAGATCTGGGACACTCTAGTCGCAGGGATCCACTCGAGGTACATGAGGCAGCGACTGCTCAAGTCAGGAAAGAAGGACCTGGCTAGCCACTTTGAACTGGCCAAATCATTGGAACAGGCCAAGCTTGAGAATGATGACCTCGAAGCCAGCGAGCTCGCCCACCCAGTTGACCCCTTCCAAGAACCGCTATGCCAACCCTAACAGCTGCCACTTCCTGTGCTAGGGAGGACTTTTTCTGCGGCAAGAGCCAGCATCCCTGATCTCGTTGCCCGGCTAAAGACTCAGTGTGTTCCAGCTGTGGCAAGAAGGGGCATTTGGCAAAGGTTTACTACACGAGGGGAAGCCTGAGGAAGTCCACGGCCTGCACTGCTCCTGGATCCAATTCCAGCCCCAAGCCATCTGCCCTGAATTCACCCGAACCTACTTGCTGGACTGCATGCCGACGGAGAGTGGCAGTGAGGAAATGGCACAAAAAGACTTGGTGGCCATCTGGCCACGACCTAAATTCAAACTCGGCATCATCATCGTCAGAGGAGGAAGGAGGCCGGCTATCTTGCCAAGCCACAAGATCGATGCCATCTTACACACCCAGGGCAATCCAGGACGGTGGGGGCCACTCAAGTGAGGAGCTTGGAGTCTCTGAGGACCTGGCCTCGATGGTCCTAGATCAGGACAGACCTCACCAGCTCAGCAACTCTATAGTGACTGTGAAGATAAACGGACATTCCACTAAATGCTTAATCGACACAGGCTTTACTGAAAGCTTCATCGACTCACGGATTGTACAAGAATACAACCTAAAGATGTATCCTTCCAATTATCGCATGATTCTTGCATCTCATTCGCATTCTACGCATGTTCAACAACATATAGTACACCTGTCATTTGAAGGGGGGGGGGGGGGAATTCTGTAAATTTCCCTTGTATATACTTGATGAATTGTGTGCTCTGGTGTTGTTGGGTCTGGACTTTCTGTGTCACCTTAAAAGCATGACCTTGAAGTATTTTGGTCCCCTCCCCCTTCAACTATTTGGAACTGAGGACCCCTAAAATCAGAACTCACATGCAGCCTCTACACACTGAATATTGACCCCCCACCTCCTCACTACCTGAACCTGTCTTCAGACTGCAAACCCATTTCTACCAAGAGCAGGAGGGATAGTAGAGCAGACTGATATTTTATATAGTATGAGACACAATGTCTGCTCGACAAAGGTATCATCAAACATAGCACCAGCCCATGGAGAGTGCAAGTGGTAGTGGTAAAAGGGGAAAACAAGTCCAGACTACAGCCAACTATTAATCAGTGCACATTCCTGGATGCATACCCCCTCCCTTGAATTTTGGACATGGTGAATGATATTGTGAAGTATCAGGTCTATTTGATCATCGACCTGAAATCTGCTTATCAACAGCTGCCAATCCGTTCCAAGGACCGTCCATATATATTTAAGGCTAACGGTCGTCTTTATCAATTCTTGGAAAGTCCCTTTCGGTATCACTAATGGGGTTTCTATCTTCCAGAAGAAGATGGACAGAATGGTGGTTGAGTATGGGTTGAAGGCTATCTTCCCCTACCTCGATAATGCCACCGTCTGTGGCCACACCTTATAAATAATGTTGCCAACTTCCAGAGTTTTCTCCATGTGGAAAAAGCCCTGAACTTCACATATAACTCTGACAAGTGTGTGTTCAGGCCCCGCCTCCCATCTCCACCCCCCCAACTGCTCACATATAACCCTGGTATCCCGCCTAAACCCAGAATCCTTCTAAAAACTACAGGGAAACCCTAACTATAGTTTTAAGCTAATAAAATCATTTGTTCTCTCTCCAGTCATGAGAGCTTTCATTCACGCAACAGACGTACAGTATGTATGGTCGTTGGAGATCACCATAGAGTTCGTCAGGGCAATGGTTGCAATGTCCAAGGCCCAACTTCAGCTGCTTCATCAATGATCTTCCCTCCATCATGAGGTCTGAAGTTTGAATGTTCACTGATATTTGATATTTACAGCTCCTCAGTAAATTAAACAGTCCATGCCTCCATCAAGTAAAACCTTGAAAACATTTGGGCATGGTCTGTTAGGTAACACATTTTATTCTCATCTCAAGTATACCAGACATTCATAATACCTAACAATAAATAATATAGCTGCCTGTCCTCTTCATTCAATGATGTTACCATCACTGAGACACATTCATCATGGTGGTCACCATTGATCAAAAACTCAAGAGGATCAGTCACATGGCTACAAAAGCAGGTCAGAGGCTGTGTGTCCCTGTGGTGAGTAATTTCCAGCCATTTCTACCAATCATGAGTTAATAATCTTTGCCTGGATGAGTGCCAGTCCAACAACACTCAGACTTGATACTTTCAGAACATAGTCGTTCAGTGAAGTTTATGCACTGACCTGAACAATTCACCTCTACTACCACCAGAACCCCATGGCTACAATGAGCAAAATACACTGCAATGACTCACACAGGCCACTCTGACAGAAACTCCCAGAATGGTGGCGGCACAGTTAATATAGAAGTTAGCACAAATATATTACAGCGTCATTGACCCAAGTTCAAACCCAGCGCTGTCTGTAAGGAGCTTGTACATTCTCTCCATTTCTGCATGGATTTCCTCCAGGTGTCCTAGTTTCCTTCCACGTCCAAAAACATATCAGGTTTGGATGTTAATTAGGCTATTTGGGCAAAATGAGTTCATGGGCCAGAAAGGCCTGTTACTTTGCTGCATTTGTAAATAAACAATGTTTAAAAATAAAATAAAATGTCAAAGACAACAGGCTCAGGGTAAGGGTACAATGATTTCTTTGGCAGCAAAAACCAAAGCGGCTGTATAAAAAAAAATCTATGACTCTGTATCGTCATTCCATGAGTTAAGTCTCCAACCTGTGGATCCATACCCAGAGCATTGGAGAAACCACTGGAAGGTCAAGTACAATTCAAGATGATAACTCAATGATGAGAGCAAATAGAAATGGGCAATGCATGCTGGCCTCAGGAGTGACATCTCGATTCTAAAAAGCAAATTAAATTTTAACATGTCTCAGGGTGCAGATTAAATCTTTATTTTTAATCTACCCAGCTTTGGGATCCTACTGCACTAGCATGTACTTTGAAATTCAAATGTCAATGCCATTTAACTGAATGGAGAGGGGTTATTTAATTTTGGGAAGAGTTTGAGGAAGAAATTTTAATTTGCCCTGATGTATGATAAGATTTGGAACTTCAGAAGGTTGTGCTCTGCTGAACCAAGTGACTCTAACCTTGCAGTATTTGTGACTGGAAAACAGGCCTGCACATTCCCATAAGCAAGATCATGTTTTTGGGGGGAATGATTCGATGTTTAATATATCACTGGGGTTGCAGAAAATATAACAGATGAGATCATATGAATACGTGCTTTATTCACATTTTAGCACTTTAGCCAGGGGAATTGTTGGGCAGAGATAACATTCTTCCTATTACCATCAGGAACATTTATCAATTTCACCTTTTTTTTCCAGAAAAACTATCATAGAGGAACTGGAACACAGGACATGAGATTGCATGCAAAACTCTCCACATGCTGGAACACCTGTGGAGTTGGAAATACAATGAACACTTTGACAGCACCAGGCAATGTGAAATAAATGAACCATTCCCTACTGGCTTATCCACATTCTTAAGAGGCATTGTTTACAATTCATCCAGACTTCAACGTTAAAAAATCCAAACGAGAGCAAACTGGTAAGATATCGATCCACAAGCAGCAAGAAGAAGTAACTATTGATTAAGGAAGGAGTAACCTAACAGCAAAGGCAAATATTTTTAATCTTTATATGTTTAATTATGTAATCAAATGTAATTAAATATAATGAACCCAGCTTTTGGAGAAAAAAAATTATTAGACTTTTGTGTAAAATAGTTTATGTGTGTTCCAGATTTTTTAAATAGTAAAATGTTCATAAAATCATAATATTATAATAAAGTGCCTAGAATTTTTTTTAAAAAACAGGCTGTAACTTCTGTATATAAAAAAAAACATTCCCAGCAAATTTGGTCTAAATACATCTTATTATGAAAATAGGATTTAGTTTAAGATAGATAATTATATTTTTACATTTATTTCATTTATAAATAACATTTGGATGCTTTGTAACTAGAAATATAACAATGATTCCCAGAATATTTCAGGATCTGGATAATGCTTAGGGAAAAAAAAACTTTGTTGGAAAGGTGAGCCTTAGAGAATATATATTGTTAATCAATAATCAACAGATCTGGTTGGAAAATGAATTTAAAAAGTCTTTTAAAGAGAATACTTGTCTACTTGGCCAGTACCCTTGAAGATAAGCACAAGTTATAGAGAGGTACAAGCACAAAACCATTTGTAACCAACATTTACCATCACAAGCAAAAGAAGGTAATGGCATTTCTATCACTTTTTGAAATATTCCTTGTGCTTTTGGAAGAGAAATACATTTATAGTTGTTTGTTTTAAATAACCAATTTAAGCCTAGCTGCACACTACACATTTCTTCCAGAATGCGATTCTCAGCAAAGTGTTGAAAATATCCATGCATTTTACATTTTTACAGTTTCTGATAATTATACCTCAATGTCATATGATCTATTGACTTCTGTCTTTCTAGTGTAATAAAAACAGAATATTTTGGAAACATTCAACGCATTCAACACAATCTGTGAAGAAAGAAAGGGAATAAATGCTTAAATTTCACTGGAATTGAGATTGTACAATGAAAATGATTGGTTTGATGAACACAACAAATATTTTGGTGGCATGTTTAGCACAAAGTTATTGCAGTGCCAGTGACCTAGTATTTTTCCAAATAGTAAAGGTGTCTATAATCAGATGGCAAGGCTTTAAGGTAAGGAGTTAATATTTACAGGGAATGTAAGAAATAATTATTTTCCTAGAGTGTGATTAGAGTTTGGAATGCACTGCCTGAGAAGGAGGTAAAGCCTAAGTCTCTCGCAACATTATCAAAGTATCTAGCTAAGCACTTGAATTGCAAGGCATCGAGGGCTACAGGCAAAGTGTTGGTGAAGTGGATTAATATAGAGGGGTAGACAATGGTCAGCAAGGGTTGGGTGGGCCAAAGGGATCATTTCTGTGCTGTTTCATTTGATTTTTTTTCCCCAATGGCTCTATAAACAACTATTGTATTGATACCTGTTGTGGCCAGGATTGAGAGATCTTGTAAAATAAAACTAGTCATGTGTCAATTCACATTATTGTGAAATGGCTCTGATGTTCCAAAACTTAAATCCAGTGACTATCATTTTATAGAGAATGCAACACCATGTGATCACAACCATCTGCCACCCACAAAGTTTATTTTGAAGGATGTTGGTTGGCAAGACAATATTGCATTGAATCTTGGTAAGCATGTTCCCTATTCTTAAAACAGCACTGCAACATAGTTATCACCAGGTGACCAGAACTGAGTTGGTCTACGGCTATTGTGGAGGCAGAAATAAATGGTTTTAACATTGAACAGAATATGGGACTTGTCATCTTGACTCCTGGTATAATAAATCCACTTCTGAACCTTAACAATATTAGTGCAACTGGAGGGCTTAGATAGTAGTGAGAAGTTAGATAGGCTGTGTCTTTATTCCCTGCAGTATCGGAGGCAGAGACCTGATCTTGTTCAATTTTAGAAATTCATGAGGGGCATGGATAAATAGAATACTCACAGAAACTCATGCCAGGCTGAAGACTGTTGGAGACTGGCTCAAAACTGGCAAAAGGAGTACCAGATGTCGGAACCAGGATGCAAGGGAATACTGAAGGCACTGAAGGGTTCCTGACCATGTTGGAGGTTCTGCTGCCATTGGGAAAAAGTTACAGGAGCCTAAAGACGATCACTCAGTGACACAAGGACAGCTGCCATCAGATTCCTCAATAATAAATGAACCAAAGATACTGCCTTACTTTTCGTGTATTTTTTTATATATAGTAATGTTATAAGATAGTAATAATATGAATGTTTACACTATGATTTAGGCTGCTGCAAAACACCACATTACATGATTTGTTCATGACAATAAACTCTGATTCAGATTCTGATTCTAATCTGGAGCTCGGGTCGCCAATAGTTTGGACTGGACTCCGTGTGGCTGCAGAGGCTGCAGCTGGAGGGATATCTACGGACACTCAGTGATTCTGGGGAGACTCTCCTTTGCTTCTTCTTTCTCTGACTGTATGAGGAGCTTCACAATTACTGCTGATGGCAGTACTTACAGCCTACTTACAGCAGGCAAAAAGCAATTTCGTGTAATATGACAGTGTTTCATTACAAAGACAACAAATTGAATCTTGAATCTTATTCCCAGGGTAGATTATGCTAGAACAAGGGGTCACTTAGAAAATGGTCCCTATCAAGAATGAGCTGGCAAAGGAAACTAAAAGAAGTCGATACAATTTGAAGTTCAAAAGATATTTTGAAGGATGTGGACCAAATGCAGGCAAATGGGGTAAGCCCAGAATGCCAACTTGGATAGAATGTTCCATGCTGTACCATTCTGTGACTCTGATCCATTTTTTTGGATTGTACTTTTGGAAATAATGTAATTTTAAAAAAAATTAAAAATCAAACTTTGCTTTACCTGTTTGATTGGTGCGAAGAGTCTTCCAAAAAGAACCATCAAAGCCAAAAATAACCCCTCTGGTATGTTACATATGGATTCAATTGGTTTCGGGGATAGTTTCATACCGATATGTATATTTTTTAACATAACTCAGATCCTTGTCACCTTCTAACTTCCAGATTAAAATCAAATGAAATGAAATTATGATTCAACGTAGCTACATAAAAATCATTCATTTGGACCAGCCGATCCTCATTCTTTTTTGAAGATTCGGTAATAGTGATATTTTTCATGGATAAAACTATATCCAAGCATTTTGTGAGGTTGCTCAAGTTTAGAAGAGCAAAAAAATGGCTTGATTGAAACATAAAAGGATCGGAGGGTTTTGATAGGGTGGATGTGGAGAGGATGTTTCCTCTTGTGGAAGAATCTAGAAGCAGGGGTCACAGTTTAAAAATAAAGTGTCACTCATTTAAAATAGGGATAAGGGGATTTTCTTTCAGAGAGAGACATAAGTCCTTGAACTATCTTTTTTAAAGGGCAGAAGAAACAGGATTTTTGAATATGATTTAAGGCAGATAGAGGATACTTGAAATATTACTGCAGGAAGACACAAAGTGAAATTAAAGTTATAGTCAGAACAGTCATGATCTTATTAAATGACAGAGCTGGCTTTAGGAGGTGAGTGGCCTTCTCCTTCTATTAACTTGCATGCATAAAATGACGAGTACATGAGGTCATCAGTATGACTTAATCCAATGTTATGTGTCAAGACATTGGGGGATCAGAATCATTTGGATCATATGGTGTGAATGGAGTCACCAAGATATCAATGAAGTGAGGTGCAATCTCATATAATTATTTCCCTGTGCAAAACACCAGGAACTTCATGCTATCTTGTGGCTTTATTCCCAGCTGACCTTGCCATTGCTGAGGAGTTTTACAAAAGTGTAGAAAATGCTCCAGTTGATTGATACCTCAAGAGCCAACACATTTCTAAATTGTTGGTAGTAAACTTAGTTAGTTAATCATGATTTAGGTAAATGCATGTTATTTAGTGGCATAGTATGTTGGTGCTTCTTAATGATAAAATACGGCAAATAATTCATCTTAGCCAGGGCAGACAGTGACATGAGGCCAAGAAGGAGCGTGAAAGGGAAATGGGGTGAAAAGATGTAGTTTAACTAAAATGAGGTGCCAAAAAGATGAATAAAGTGGAGTTCTTCTAAACCTCTTGTATCAAAGAATAAGCAGCGGGGGGGGGGGGGGGGGGCGGTTGGGGTGGGCACTAGAACCACATTGGTTCTAGTGGGGTCGGCACTAGAACATTGTGTGCTGGGATCTTCTTTCAAATGAACTGGTGGTGAGAACTTGCTCCACCCTTCCCCCCACCCCCCACACCCACCCGCCTCCTCCCTGTTTCTATGATTAGGAGGTTGTCCATGGTTATGAGTAAGATGGAGAACAGGAAGCGCATTCTCTGCACCAAGGGTGCCAAGAGGCCTCCTGAGATTAATTGAAGTTACAAGAGGTGGCAGTGAAGCCTTTCTCTGTGAATACATCCACAGCTGGATACTGTCCTGGAAATAATCCTGTTACAAGAAATGTCAAGGGAACTGCTGTAACACTTCGAACCAAGCCTCAATTATCCTGCATTTAAATACAACTGACAGTAAACACACAACCTCCTCTCTCGCTCACAGACAGGCATTTTTGTCTCTATTTTCGTCTTCTGTTCCTCATTGCTTTCCTCTTATGAGCTGCACGCGCGTGCGCACGCGCGCGCGCGCACACACACACACACACACACACACACACACACACACACACACACACACACACACACACACACACACACACACACACACACACACACACACACACACACACACACTCAATGTACAAGTTTACTGTAACTTGGAGTCAGAAAGAAACCTTACATTATTGGACTTTGTCAATCAAATGCGAAATATTGGAGATGTGAGGCAGGCTGACTACCTCCCACAAATTATTGCCTGTCTATTTTAATATATTGTGTAATTGCAACTCGTTTGATGCTTTGTGCAAGTTTATAAGATCCAGCTGCGCTGGATGGGTCACGTCTCCAGAATGGAGGACCATCGCCTTCCCAAGATCGTGTTATATGGCGAGCTCTCCACTGGCCACCGTGACAGAGGTGCACCAAAGAAAAGGTACAAGGACTGCCTAAAGAAATCTCTTGGTGCCTGCCACATTGACCACCGCCAGTGGGCTGATAACGCCTCAAACCGTGCATCTTGGCGCCTCACAGTTTGGCGGGCAGCAACCTCCTTTGAAGAAGACCGCAGAGCCCACCTCACTGACAAAAGGCAAAGGAGGAAAAACCCAACACCCAACCCCAACCAACCAATTTTCCCCTGCAACCGCTGCAACCGTGTCTGCCTGTCCCGCATCGGACTTGTCAGCCACAAACGAGCCTGCAGCTGACGTGGACTTTTTACCCCCTCCATAAATCTTCGTCCGCGAAGCCAAGCCAAAGAAGATTACTTTTATATAAAGGGGACAAGCAACGTCATCCTTTAAATGTAAGTGTACATTTAAGAACTAGGATGATGAGTTACAAATTTTGATACATTATTGTACCCTTTAATTTCATCAGCTAAAGACTTTCACTTGTTCACTTCGTTCCTGTTATCCACCAGCGCCCACAAACACTATTGAAAACATGAATGAGAAGTTGTTGCTTCAGAAAATAGCAGAAATTTGATCTAGTACAAAGAGGGAATAAAGTTGTCAAGGGAAAAAAGTGAATCTTGGTTGACAATGGATAAATTGGAAGAGCTGAAGAAATGTGAGAGGGCTCAAACATCTCTATATGAAATGAGTGAAAATGTTCCCCAGAGTGCTGTGGACACAGAATAAAGAAAGTGGTGACACATGAAGGCAATGTTATCAATAGTAGTAAATTCTGATCTTATTTGTGATTATTTCATACAAGCACATAGGAGAAATTCTGAAGGGATGTTTCCATTTTACTTTACCAAGGACTTGGAGAGCTGCAATGTTGGTGTAATCAAGGAATGACTGGTGAATATATGGTCAGGCTGAAATCACAGAAGGTCAGCATGTAGGATACTGCAGGAGATCAGGATGGCAACTGGCATGCTCGCCTTTTAAACAAATGGGTTTAATTTCAGGAAAAGAAAGCCTTACATTGATTGAGTTGGGCTTTGGTGAGATCACACCTGGAGTGCTATGTACAGTTTGGGTCTCTAGACTGGCAAACAACATAAGCTTCCTATGGCTTGCCTATGATAAACTGGATTCATATGCTGCCCTGAGATTCTCCCAGAGACCTCCATAAACGATTCACTTGTCCACTCATAAAACACATGCTCTCGACTGACTCCTGCTGAATATTCTCACATAAAAACTGAGGCCTCCTGATGGAAGTATTAGGACAGGAAAGCCAGCAGAAAAAGAAATGGTATGAATTATTTACAGGAGGATGTTATAGGAGTTCCCAAAAGCACACCAGACACAAGACACCTCATTCTTAAAAGGCCTGATGCAATTAGCCATCAAAAATATCTTCTCAAGGTAGAGATTATGAGTTTGATGGAAGAACAGGTTTTGCATTCATGGAGGCCTTTAGGTGTTTTGGGACAATCTCAAGGAAGTACAGGAATCCAGTTAATCATCCACAAACAATGAAAATTCATATTGTTTGCCAGTCATGGTGTCCTCAGCACAAAAACTGGTCCTTCAGCCCACCAGATTCATGCTGAGCATCAAGAGTCCATCCATATGAATCCCTTTTACTTTGTTCACTGTTGCTTCTCCAGGAAATAAGTCAATCGCCTTGAATAGAAAATCTGAAGTAAGCAGGAATGGGGATGAATGGGGATGCCTGGAAGTTTCATGGATCTGAAGGCCAGGATGCCTCATGATCTTGATATTAATAGACAGGAGATGCTAGCCACAAACATCTATTCCTAGAACGCCAATGATGTCTAGCAGCATTGTTTTGCAAGCTTTTTTCCCACCTCATTATGGTTAATAACAGAAGATTACAGATATTTCAGAAATTAATTAGGCCTTATCAATAATGCATCATCTCATTTAGAAATTTCCAGCTTTCCAGATTTTAATTTTTTTTCTCTACGTAATGTATATGTAATTCCATGTCTTAAAACATCTTGGCTGCCCTGACACACTACTGTCCATCATTGTCCAGTTCCACAACAACATGCAGGCCACTGTCCAACTCGATGGCTCAGGATCAGAAGAGTTCCCAATCCGCTGTGGTGTAAAACAGGGCTGCGTACTTGCTCCAGTTCTGTTTGGCATTTTCTTCTTTGCTCTTCTGTGCCATGCCTTTCCAGAGGCTTCAGGCTTAGCACTGCACAAAAGGAGCTCCAGAAAACTTTTTAATCTGTCACGGCTCCGGGCCAAGACCAAAATCAGAAGAGTTATGATTTGAGAACTGCTCTATGCAGATGATGCTGCCGTGTGGCTCACTCCCAGCAAGCATTGTGCGATTCATTTGCATCTGCCTGCAGTGAATTTGGTCTGAAATCAGCCTGGGCAAGACGATTGTCTTTAGCCAACAAACCCACGACACTCCATCAATTACCATCAATGGGTCAGTGCTCACCAATGTAGAGACATTCTGCTACATGGGCTCCAGGATGACAACAATGAACTCACTCGATGCAGAACTAGACACATGCCTGGGAAAAGCATCTACTACCTTCGGATACCTCCATGCCTGCGTGTGGGTTAACTGCCACCTCTCCACCAAGTTGAAGATCCGAGTCTACGAGGCCTGCATGCTGAATACTCTACGGCTGTGAATCCTGGGTCACATGCAGAAAGCAAGAACACCGCCTTAATGCATTCCATTTCCGCTGCCTCAGATCCATCCTAGGCTACTCATGGCATGACAGAGTCACAAACGTCTAAGACCTGGAGAAGAATGAAAGTACGGACCTCTATTCAATTATCCGCGCTCGCTGCCTGCGGTTGGCTGGTCACATTGTCTGTATGGAGGATGGCTGATTGCCCAAATATGTCCTCTATGGTGGGCTACCAGATGCTCTCCGCCCTGTTAGCCACCCATGTCTTTGCTACAAAGACGTAATCAAGCGCGATCTCCAGTCATTCCATGTCAACCATACTGACTGGGAGGATCTCGCAAAAATTGTTCTGCATGGCATTCTGCGATTCGCAGTGGCACATCACAATTTGCCAACAACTACAAAAAGTTCTGTAAGGCCAGAAGAGCTACAAGGTACTGTGTTCATCTTCGCTCGCAAAGGGATGGGCCGTGATGATGATGATACCCTGCCACATTGGTAGTTATGGAGCCAGAGATAGGAAAGTGACTCTTGGGGAATGTCTCTGCATCTCTGTGAACATAAGCCCCATTCTTCTCCTTCCTTAGGATACCCAGACACATTTCTCCTGTCTGCAACACCTCCCCTGAGAATCAACAGTAAAGCATGTCCAAAAGATGACATCAGTATATGCATATACAGCTCAGTACTTATTAATGTAATGAAAGCATGCTTCCCTGGAAACTTCCAAGATATTTCTGAAGCAAGGAAAACAAGACCTAATTTCACTTGGCTTGGGGAACAACATCATTCCTTGCATGTCTAACCCACGGAAAGCCTGGAATATGGAAGTATCAGGTTGAATTTTTGAAGCTGTACAATCCTTAATGTTTGCACAATTTCCTCAAAGAACACAGTAATTTTCCACCTCATAATGGTTAATAACAGAAGATTACAGATATTTCAGAAATTAATTAGGCCTTATCAATAATGCATCATCTCGTTTAGAAATTTCCAGCTTTCCAGATTTTAATTTTTTTTCTCTAAGTAATGTTTTTTTTAATGACTCCTCTTCAGTTTGGAGAGATGGAAGAGCATCCTGTATTTCCAAAGACCATGCGGGCATCTTATAAAGCATGAGCTATTTCATGGCAGAAAGAATGCCTGCCTCGCTGAAGTGAAATCTTTCTGCTGACTCCAGGAAGGGCTTGAATTTGGCAGTACCTCTTTCAATTTACAGCTAGAAAATTTAGTAAGGAGCATAAGACTCAAATCCAGGACAACTGCTGTGTGGCATCAACTTGGCAAACTGCTCATTGGTTTATTTTTAATCATTATATGATAATGTTACACTTGTACCTAAATTAATGTCTCGAATGTTGAAGAGAAAATGATGGTTTAAGCTGATGAAACATTAAGATTATCAGTTTTTATGAGTAGTTTTGTTACAAGCACACTTTTATTCATGATTTTCGCAATGTCTTCTTTTATTACCTTTTTTTATGAGGGACCATACAATGATGCAAAGCAGAGGAATAATTCTGTTGGATTATGAACTGATTTTGTAGAAATAAAGGCGCCTGCTATTCTCCATTGAATCATCATCTACATAACAATGTAACAATTTACAGTGGCTGCAAAGATTTCCTATTGCTCCAGAAATTAGGCATCCTGCTGTGTTTGATGTTGATTGCACTAATAGCAGCAAGCTCCCTCACCACAAAAACTTCCACCCTTCCCCCATCTTCCTTTCCAACCCCACTCTTGCAAAAGTACCAGCTACAGTCAGGACAGAGTGTGGAAGGTTTGCAACAGCTTTCTACATTCACTTGGGAAACAAATCACAATGGCAAAGAGGAGAAGAACTAGAGTGGTATTGCACTGAATAGAAGTCCATGTTTGAGTCTGGGTCAGGAATAGGACGGTTATAGCTTTTCTGCCAACAGATCTGAGTGCACCTCAGCAGAAGATCCACCCCAACGTATTTGATTCCTTGAAATGAATGTTTATGTTCAAATGTGCCTTAAATTTAAAATTAATCCAATTAATGCACACATACAATGAGCCCACCTCACTGACAAAAGGCAAAGGAGGAAAAACCCAACACCCAACCCCAACCAACCATTTTTCCCCTGCAGCCGCTGCAACCGTGTCTGCCTGTCCCGCATCGGACTTGTCAGCCACAAACGAGCCTGCAGCTGACGTGGACTTTTACCCCCTCCATAAATCTTCGTCCGCGAAGCCAAGCCAAAGAAGAAGAAGACATGTGAACAATCATAAAAATGAGTGGAGGAGTCAATCAATCAGACACGTGCCTATTTTGCCATTCAATAAAATTATGGCTGATCTGATTAGAGTCTTAAATCCCCATTCTTTTTGCTCTCAGTTATCTTACACTCTTTTTGCTTATCAAGAATTTATCTACTTGAGCCTTGAACATCTTCAAAAACTCTGCCTCCACTGCCTTTAAAAAAGAGAGTTTCAAAGATTTAAAACACTCTCAAAGATATAAAATAAGTCCTCTTAATGGGCAACTCCTAGTTTTATGTTCTACATAGAATAACCTCTCCAAGCCATCCTGCAAAATTCCCTCAGGATCTCGTATGTTTCAAACATCGTACTCTTCATTTAGTTTCTCAAATAAAATAGAAAACAGAATTATCAATCAAAATAAATAATAAAATCACGATATCTATTTAACATTTTTTTTCACCTCCCAAGAGTAAATATCAAAGCTAAGTGAAGGCATGCAAGCCACCAGACTTGTACTTTGCCCTTACCACTCAGAGGGAAAACTGAAATTCTCAACTGGACAGGAGAAGGAATGGATGACAAAATTCAGCAAACTCCAAGTACATGCAGTATAAGCCAGAGCCTATTATTTGGTTGCAGCCTTTGGTCTGTTATCTGAAATATTTGTGTGTGCCTGTCATAATCCAAAATATTATAAGGCAACATGAGAGTGGGTTTCTGTACAAAGTTTTCCAACTTAGCAAGAGGAAAACTAAAAGAGAATAGAAAGTGGCAGGATTCTTTTCAAATCTGGACACCGAAGAACAAGTGGGCCAACCTTTGAAAAAGGTGGGGTGCGATTGGACAGAACAGAATATTTTAATCAATCCACAGGGATGATGATTTATATGAAACCAGGGGGATTGCAATTTACAGATGTTTGGAGACAACATCTATTGATTTACTAGAGTCAGAAATCAATAATGTTTTGAAGACTAGATAGTTCTTAAAGGGCAGAGAAAAGGCATTGTTTTCTTATCATCAGAAAACACATGCAAAGAAATTTGTGTACATGTGTATCAAACTAACTTGCTTTTGATCCTTTGCTTTAAGATGGTTCTGTAAGGATTTGCAAAACTAATGGATAAAATGCAAATGAAAATTGCTATAGGAACTGATATGATTATTATTGATGCCTCAGATATTGATATGAAATGTTTGCATAATTACTAAAGCATTATGATTAAAATATATGGAATATTGATCCATTTTCAGATAGATTACTTAGTTATCTTTTAATTCAACTTGGCCCCAAATAAATAGTTCACATAAAAATAGATTATTTTCATGTTTCAAGATATGTATAACATTAAGTAATTCAAGGGAGAAGGGTCATTAGTACATCAGAAACCTATTAATTGGGGTGCTATTGTGAAAATGAAATTGTCCCATTTATCAGATTGTTGCTATTAAGCAAATTCCATCAATACTAATTTCAATAGCTCTGTTTTAGAATTCTTCTTCTGGGAGCAATATGAAGATGATGTCATTAAAGATGAGTGTGCATTATTAACAAGCAAACTATAAACAATATTTATTATAAAATGCCATAGCCAGATAGCATTATAGCAATAAGGCTGCAGTGCAACAAGAATAAATTACTGCCATGCAAATCCCCTGAGGAATCTGTATTTTAATTCCTTTTTTTTACAGATTTAAACTGTGTTCTATGTCTCTGCAATATCAATATAGCTTTGACTGATGTACATAGATTTTAGCTGGAGTCCAGTTTCTAAGTTTTACTGCAGCTTTTATTGAGTCTTATTAATAGCAGGCAGTGTTCCTCTGGTCATCTGTTTCTTGTAATAGTACATATTGGGATAAAAAGATAGTTATATAGTTATTCTAATCAGACAATAGCTAAAGAAAAGTTTTCACCACAGAAACAATTCATTCAGTTGTTGATTGAGAAGCTGCAAAAAACCTATGTAAGAATGTGTATGCATGAGTGGAATATAAATGTGTTTGTCAAAATGGCTGTTATTGCAATCTGTTCCCTGTGACTTATATTGAGATGGCACTATGAAATCATTTATAAAATATTAAATTTGGACCATTGCTATCAGATATTTTGAAAATGTACAGAGGAAGTCTGAAAAATTGCAAAACAGGACAGGAATGAAAAAAATGACTGAAGTGTGTGTGTGTGTGTGTGTGTGTGTGTGTGTGTGTGTGTGTGTGTGTGTGTGTGTGTGTGTGTGTGTGTGTGTGTGTGTGTGTGTGTGTGTGTGTGTGTGTGTGTGTGTGTGTAAATATCAAAACTATTTGTTTACTGCTATGGCAATATTTTGAGTTCCCAATATCTGAATCCATTGAAATGTTGGTCACTGAGAATTTGTCCATGGCAATCACTAATCTTGCCATTTTTTATAGTTGCATAGGAGGTGAGAAGAGGAATTTGAATGATTTTTTGTGAATGTGAACTTGATGCTGCTTTATTGAAAAAATATATTACTGCAATTATTGCTTAAAGTGAACTTTGGATATGCTTCTTTAAGAACTTATCAATAGAGCACTGAAAATTTAGAATTTTTTAAATAATTATGACCTGCTTCCCAAATAAACTTCAATAGCAATCTTGTATATTGAATGATTACTCCTTTTTATTCATCATACATCATAGAAGCTCTCATTCATTTTGACTTTTGAAGTCCAAATGAGTTTGTTCCAGTCAAAAGTGAAAATCCTCAATGCATCTCATGATTTTTACTTGTTTCATATTCAAACAATGACTGGAATAGAATTAATGTCTCAAATAACCATCAATAATTATAATGGAGTCCATTCCATCTTATTTCCCATTATTAATTAATTTATTCTGCATTAAAACAGAATACTTTATGTGCAAGATTATGTTGTAATTAGCTATCAATGAATCAGCAATAAAACTCTTCTGAATCACAGCAACCAAGATTCAAGCTGGGACCACTCTTACAGAGGTACAGAATAAATAAAATTAAGTTTCACTGAAGCCAGTGTAAAGGAAGATCATACTGAATGCACAATGAATAGCTGATTCCCTGGACTCCTACCAACATAATGTCAGGTTTATGCTCGGCAGTAAGTTGACAATCTATTTAAATGAGTAAACACTGAAAGGGCACTGGTCAGGTGATGATTAGTTTAGATTAAAATTAATTTTGCAAATCAAACTTCTAAAAATAATAAGCACTTATTTAAGTTTCTACTTACACTGTAAAACTCATGTTACACGGGTTGTATTTGTGAAGATCCCCAATGTAGTAATTCTAATGTTGTTGGAGCCTCAAAAAGATAACTTACTTAATTATAAAGAAAAATTAGCTTCCAATTAACTTGTTTTGAATATTCAGAGATGTGGTTGTCACTGTAAATCATCTATATTTGCCAATGATTTAATTTTATTTGATCATACTTAAGACTGTAATCCACTGAGAGGTGACAACAACTTTGATTGCCTATACCTAGAACCGTAGAATAATTTAGCACAGAAACAGGCCCTTTATCTATGCCAAACTATTATCTTTCTGAGTCCCACTGACCTGCACATTGACCACAGCCCTCCATACTCTTCCATTCCATGTATCTGTCCAAATAATTCTTAAAAATTAAATTGACACTACATTCACTACTTCAGCTGGCATCGCGTTCCACACTCCCACCGCTCTCTGTGTGAAGAAATTCCCCTTCATATTCCCCCTAAACTTTTCCCCTTTGTCCTCTGGTTTGGACCTCACCTACCCTTAGTGGAAAAAGCTTACCTACATTTACTGTCTATACCCCTCCGAATGTAATATATCTTTAACCTTTTCCTTAGTTCCTGAAGTCCAGGCATCATCCTAGTAAATCATCTCTGAACTCTTTCTATCTTATTGATATCTTTCCTATAGTTAGATAATACTCCAAAATTGGCCACACCAATGTCTTGTATAATTTTGCTATATCATCCCAACTGTTATACTCAGTACTTCAATTTATGAAGGCCTATATGCCAAAAACTCTCTTTACAACCCCTTCTACCTATGACATCACTTTGAGGGAATTATGTACAGTATCTGTTTTCCCAGATCCCTCTGTTCTACTGCACTACTAAGTGCCCTACCATTTATCATGTATGTCCTATCTTGATCTGTTCTTCCAAAATGCAATGTCACACTTGTCTGCATTAAATTCCATCAGCCGTTTTTGATCCCATTTTTCCAGCTGGTCCAGATCCTTCTGCAAGCTTTGAGAGCCTCCCTCGCTGTCCACAACAATTCCAAACTCATTGAAACTTTGATCAAATTTACCATATTATTATCTAAATCATTGATATGGGTGACAGCAACAATCCCTAGGGGCCTCAGCCCTCAAACCTGAGAAACAATCATACACTACCACTCTCTGACTACTCCCATGTAGACAATATTGAATCCAGTTGATTATCTCCCAATGAATACCTAGCATCTTAACCTTTCTCATTAACCTCCCATATGAAATCTTGTCAAAGGTTTTTCTAAAGTCCATGTAGATAAGATCTGTAGTATTTTCTTCGTCAACCTTCCCGCTAACTGCCTCAAAAAACTCTGCATTTAGTTTAACATAATCTACCATACATAACACCATGTGGACTATCCTTTATCAGTCCATTACTATCCAAATAATTTTATATCCGATTTCTCAGAGCACCTTTCAGTAATTTACCTACTACTGATGTCAAGCTCACTGGCCTATAATTTGCAGGGGTTACCCTTTGGAACCTTTTTTAAACATTGGAACAAGATAAGCTACCCACCAATTCTCTGGCACCACATTCATGGTTAAGGACTATTAAATATTTCTGCCAGAGACCCTATACTTTCTACACTAGCCTCCCTCAAGGTTTTAGGGAATATCTTCTCAGGCCCTGGGGATTTATCCACCCTTATTTATTTTAAGACAGCAAGTATCTCCTCCTCTTTAATCTGTATATGTTCCATAAACTCACTGCTTATTTTCCTTACTTCCTTTGTCTCTGTGCCAGTTTCCTGGGTAAATACTGAGGCAAAAATACCTATTTAAGATCTCCTCCATCTATTCTGGCTCCATAAATAGCTAACCACACTGATCTTCAAGTAGACCAATTTTGTCCCTTACTCTCCTTTTGCTCTTAATAAACATGTAGAAACCTTTAGGATTTACCTTCATATTGTCTGCCAAAGTAACCTCATGTCTTCTTTTAGCCCTCCTGATTTCTTTCTTGACATTTATCTTGCATTTTTGTATACTCATTGAGTATCACATTTGCTCCGAATTGCCTACAACTACTATACACCGCTCTCTTCTTCCAAACTAGATCCCCAATACCCCTTGAACACCAAGATCTTGAAGCCTGTTTGCTTTGCCTTTAATCCTGACAGAAACATACAAACTCTGTACTCAAAATTTTGCCTTTGAAGGTCTTCACTTATCTCACACATCCTTTCCAGAAAACAATGTATCCCAATCCATGCATTCTAGATTCTTTCTCATTTCCTCCAATTTAGAATCTCATCCCAAGGCCCAGATATATCCTTCTCCATAATTAAATTGAATCCAATGGCATTATGATCACTGGACCCAAAATTTTCCCCATACATACTTCTGTTACCTGTCCTGCCTCATTCCCTAACAGGAGATCTAGTATTGCACTAAACTTAGTTGGTTTCTATTTATATTGATTTTTTAAAAAAATCCTGAACACATTTGATAAACTCCAGCCATTCAGCCCTTTTACAGTATGGGATTCCCAGTCAATATGTAGAAAGATAAAATTTCCTGCTATTACATCATTAAGTTTTCTGCAGATATCTGCTATCTCTCTACAGATTTGCTCATCCAATTCTTGTTTCCTATTGGGCAGTCGATAATACAACCCAATGAATGTGTCCATACCTTTCCTGTTCCACATAGCCTCCGTAGATCAACAATGTCACTCCTCTCCCTTTCATCCCTCCCATTTTATCTTGTCTAAATTAATGGAAGCCCAGAACATTGAGCTGAGGTCCTTCCCCTCCTTCAACCAAGTTTCACTGACAGCCAGAATGTCATAATTCTAAATGCCAATCCATGCTCCAAGCTCATCTATCTTTCCTGCAATACTTCTTGCATTGAAATAAATGCACCTGAAAAAATTGCCATCACATGCAACCCTTTGACTTCTGACATTACCTCCAATCTTCACTATCTTTTTGCCCCTCCACTCCTCTATCTACTCTGCCACTCTGATTCCCATCCCCTCGCAAATCAAGTTTAAAGCACCCCCCTCCCATCTGCCCCCTCTCTCGAGCAAAACTAGCAATCCTTCTCGCAACAATATTAGGGATATTAGTCCCACTCCAGTTCAGGTGCAAACCGGCCTTTCGGAATAGGTTTCACGGTCCTTGAATGAGACCCCAGTAATCCATAAACCTGAAGCCCTCCCTCCTGCACCATCTCTTTAACCACATGTTAAGATGCATAATCCCCCAATTTTTAACCAAACTAGCATGTGGCACAGATAGCAATCCTGAGATCACAACCCTGCAGGTCTTGTCCTACAACCAAGTGCCTAACTCTCTGAACTCTCCTTGCAGGACTTTCTCACCCTTTTCTTCTTGTCTCATTGGTCCCTACAGGGTGTTCATTCTTTCTCCTGAGATATCTTGGGCCCTAGCACCAGGGAGGCAACATAATATTCAGGATACTCGATCTTTTCCATAGAACCTGTTATATGTTCCCCTAACTATGGAATCCCCTATCACTACGACTCACCGTTTTTCCTCCCTTCCCTTATTAGCCTCAAAGCCAGACTCCCTGACAGAGACTTGATCACTGAGGCTTGTGTCTGGTAGGTTATTTCTCACCCCCCCCACCCCAACAGTATCCAAAATGGTATACTTGTTATTGAGGGGAATGTGCACAGAGGTGCCCTCTCCTGGCTGTCAACCACCCAGCTTCCTCCTGCTTCATAGGGGTGACAACATCCCTGTAACTCCAGTCTGCTCCCCCCCCCCACCTCACAAATGGTTCAGCATTCATCCACAGCTCTAATTTCCTAACTCAATTTGTCAGGAGCTGCTGTTGGATGCACTTCTCGCAGATGAAGTAAAATTGACATCCTGCAAGAGGAGCAAGTCCCTCTCATGGCTGCCATTCCCACTATCTATGAAATAAGAAAAAAAATAGAAAAACCTCTCTTTACCTTGCCCCAACTTCTGCACCTTTTCCTCAGCTTCTCGAGTCAAAACATTAAAGTCCCACTCCTATCCTGAGCCACTCACACGCTGGCTGTTTGG